>NW_021261663.1:0-1301 GCF_002162155.2 Triticum dicoccoides
TAGCACCTCCGCTAGCAATGTTCTCTTTGATTTTAGATATTCCCTTATCTCGCCTTTGGGCAGCGATGATTTGATCCGTAAGAGTAGGTTTTGCTACCAAGGTGGAAAGAAAACCTTGAGGTACAATGTGAAGGTTAAGCTTCCGAAATTCCTCATGGAGAAGCGGTTGACTTTGTTGTAACATCAGGTTGTTACAATAAGATTTACGACTTAGCGCATCAGCCATGACGTTGGCTTTCCCTGGGGTGTAGGTTATTCCTAAGTCGAAGTCTGTGATCAATTCAACCCAACGTCTTTGCCTGAGATTCAGATCCGGTTGGGTGAAAATGTACTTCAGACTTTGGTGATCAGTGAATATTTCGCAACGATTACCGAGGAGGTAATGTCGCCAGGTTTTAAGTGCATAGACTACAGCTGCAAGCTCTAGGTCATGAGTAGGATAATTCTCCTCATGTGGGTGCAATTGCCGTGAAGCGTAAGCAATTACATGTCGATCTTGCATAAGGATGCAACCTAGTCCTTGTCGCGAGGCGTCGCAGTAGATAACAAAGTCTTTGGAGAAGTCTGGCGGTACCAGTACGGGAGCAGAAGTCAGGCGTCTTTTCAGTTCCTGAAAGCTGTGCTCACATTGTGGAGTCCATTCGAACTTCTTATCTTTCTTGAGGAGTTCGGTTAGAGGTTTAGCAACCTTGGAGAAGTTCTCGACAAAGCGGCGACAATAGCTCGCTAAGCCTAGAAAACTCCGAACTTGCTTGACCGATTCAGGTGGAGTCCAATTAAGGACGGCTTGAACTCGCTCAGGGTTAACAGCAATACCTTTACCAGATATTACATGTCCTAGATAGGTCACTTCTGACAACCAGAATTCACATTTAGAAAATTTGGCATAAAGGCGATGCTCTCGAAGTTTCTTCAACACTAGCCTTAAATGTTCGGCATGTTCTTCCTCGTTCTTGGAGTAGATGAGTATATCATCGAGGTAAACCACGACGAATTTATCCAAATACTCCATGAAGATTGAGTTCATTAACCGAGAAAAGGTGGCTGGAGCGTTGGTTAAACCGAAGGACATGACGGTGTACTCGTATTGGCCATAACGAGTAACAAAGGCCGTTTTAGGAATGTCCCCGTTTCTGATTTTGATTTGATGGTAGCCCAACCTCAAATCCATCTTGGAGAAGACTGAGGATCCAGCGAGCTGATCATACAGGTCGTTGATCCTGGGAAGCGGATATTTGTTCTTGATTGTGACCAAATTGACAGGTCGGTAATCTACAACCATCCGGTCCGTACCATCCTTC
>NW_021261664.1:0-1071 GCF_002162155.2 Triticum dicoccoides
ACACCGCAGATGGAACGCAATGGAGAAAGATCGACAGAGAGTTCAAAGATTTTGCAGCTGACGCAAGGAACATAAGATTTGGTCTAAGTACAGATGGCATGAATCCTTTTGGCGAGCAGAGCTCCAGCCATAGCACCTGGCCCGTGACTCTATGCATCTACAACCTTCCTCCTTGGTTGTGCATGAAGCGGAAGTTCATTATGATGCCAGTGCTCATCCAAGGTCCGAAGCAACCCGGCAACGACATCGATGTGTACCTAAGGCCATTAGTTGATGAACTTTTACAGCTGTGGGGCAGACCTGGTGTCCGTGTGTGGGATGAGCACAAAAAAGAGGAATTTAACCTACGAGCGTTGCTTTTCGTAACCATCAACGATTGGCCTGCTCTTAGTAACCTTTCGGGACTGTCAAATAAGGGATACAATGCATGCACGCACTGCTTACATGAGACTGAAACTGTACATTTGCCAAATTGTAAGAAGAACGTGTACCTTGGGCATCGTCGATTTCTTCCGAAAATTCATCCAGTAAGAAAGAAAGGCAAGCATTACAACGGCAAGGCAGATCACCGGCCGAAGCCTACGGAACGCACTGGTGCTGAGCTATTTGATATGGTGAAGGATTTGAAAGTCATCTTTGGAAAGGGTCCTGGCGGACAATCAGTTCCGAAGGGAGCTGACGGGCACGCAGCCATGTGGAAGAAGAAATCTATATTCTGGGAGCTAGAATATTGGAAAGTCCTAGAAGTCCGCTCTGCAATCGACGTGATGCACGTTACGAAGAATATTTGCGTGAACCTCCTAAGCTTCTTGGGCGTGTATGGGAAGACAAATGATACAAAGGAAGCACGGCAGGACCAGCAACGTTTGAAAGACCCTGATGACCGGCATCCGGAATGGTTTCAAGGTCGTGCCAGCTACGCTCTGACCAAAGAAGAGAAGGTCATCTTTTTTGAATGCCTGAGCAGTATGAAGGCCCCGTCTGGATTCTCGTCCAATATAAAGGGAATAATAAACATGGCGGAGAAAAAGTTCCAAAACCTGAAGTCTCACGACTGCCACGTGATTATGA
>NW_021261665.1:0-2310 GCF_002162155.2 Triticum dicoccoides
GAAGAACGTTAAGCAAGTCAGAAGTTTTCTCGGTCTCGCCAGCTACTGCCGTCGATTCGTCGAGAACTTCTCCAAGATTGCCAGGCCTCTGACTAACCTATTGCATAAGGGCGTCAAGTTCCAGTGGACAGACAAATGTCAGGAAAGCTTCCAGGCACTCAAAGACAAGTTGACTTCTGCCCCAGTACTAGCTCCACCTGATACTAAGAAGGACTTCGTCATTTACTGCGACGCTTCCCGTCAAGGATTAGGCTGTGTCCTAATGCAAGAGCGCAAAGTGGTTGCTTATGCCTCTCGGCAATTGCGCCCTCACGAAGAGAACTACCCAGTTCACGACCTCGAACTTGCTGCTGTCATTCATGCGCTAAAACAGTGGCGACATTACCTACTCGGTAATCGCTGCGAGATCTTCACTGACCACCAAAGTCTGAAGTATCTGTTTACTCAGCCAGACCTGAACCTCCGTCAGCAGAGATGGATGGAGACTGTTGCAGATTTTGATTTGGGTATTTCCTATACCCAGGCAAGGCTAATGTAATGGCTGATGCCTTGAGCCGCAAGTCTTACTGCAACCACCTCCAGGTTCACAAAGTTCAGCCCTCACTTGTTGATGAATTCAGAAAGCTAAACCTCCATATTGTTCCTCCGGGTGCACTCGCTCCCCCTCCCCCGGAGTTCCGCAAGATGAATCTCCGTGTTGTTTCCCAGGGTTCCCTCTATACCCTGGCTGTTGAACCCGATCTCGTGGGCACCATAAAGACAATGCAGGGATTTGACTCTGAAATCTACAAGATTAAGCAAGACCTCAAAGAGGGAAGTCCCTCATCCTTCACTATTGCTGATGATGGCGCCTTGTACTTCAAAGGCCGCCTAGTGGTGCCATGTAAGAAGGAAAACCTGAATATGACTTAGGAGGTTATGAAAGAAGCTCATGATACGCCTCTATGTATCCACCCTGGTAGTACAAAGATGTATCAAGACATTCGTCAGAGATTCTGGTGGTCTAACATGAAGCAAGACATTGCTCGTTATGTTGCTGAATGTGACGTTTGCCGTCGTATCAAAGCAGAACATCAAAGGCCTGCTGGAACTCTGCAACCTATATCTATTCCTGAATGGAAATGGGACCATGTCGAGATGGACTTCGTTACTGGATTTCCCAAATCGCAAAAGGGTAATGATGCTATTCTTGTCGTCATTGACCGACTTTCTAAGGTTGCACATTTTCTGGCGGTCAAAGAAACGATCACTGCTAGTCAGCTTGCAACTCTCTACATGTCCAGAATTGTTTCGCTTCACGGTGTTCCACTGGTTATCAGTTCAGACCGTGGCAGTTTATTCACTTCGAGATTCTGGGCAAGTTTCCAAGAAGCTATGGGCACTCATCTGTCTTTCAGCACTGCTTTTCATCCTCAGTCACAAGGGCAAGTTGAACGTGTCAACCAAGTTCTCGAAGACATGCTTCGAGCTTGTGTTATTTCCTTCGGCAAGAAATGGGAGGAATCTCTTCCGTATGCTGAGTTCTCTTATAATAATAGCTATCAAGCTAGTCTGAAGATGGCCCCCTTCGAAGTGTTATATGGACGAAAGTGCCGAACCCCTCTAAACTGGTCAGAAACGGGGGAACGTCCACTCTTTGGTCCGGATATTATCCAACATGCCGAAGAGCAAGTCCGCATTATTCGCGAGAATCTCAAGACTGCTCAGTCACGCCAGAAGAGTAATTATGACCGTCATCATAAAGACATGGTCTATCAACCTGGCGAAAAGGCCTATCTTCGCGTTACACCAATGAAGGGTGCTCACCGCTTCGGGATCAAAGGGAAGCTAGCTCCCCGCTATATTGGCCCATTCACTATTCTCGAAAGGCGTGGAAAGGTGGCATATCAACTGGAGCTTCCGTCGAACCTTTCTCAGGTTCACGATGTGTTCCATGTGTCACAACTCCGCCGTTGCTTCAAGGACCCAATCCGAGCTGTGGATCATGAAGTGCTCGAATTGCAACAGGACCTCTCCTATAAAGAGCATCCGGTCCGCATTCTCGACCAAGCTGAACGCCGCACACGCCAGAAGGCGATCAAGTTCCTCAAGGTCCAGTGGTCGAATCACTCTGAAGACGAAGCCACCTGGGAACGCGAGGATCGTCTGCGTGATGAATACCCCGCACTGTTTCCTTCTACCTCCTAAAATCTCGGGACGAGATTTCTTGTAGTGGAGGAGATTTGTAACGCCCGGATAATCTTGCTACAGTAATCCCACGCTAATCATGGCACGTCATCCCGATTACTGTTGCTATCCTCGAAATAATTC
>NW_021261666.1:0-931 GCF_002162155.2 Triticum dicoccoides
AGTCCCGGGTCGTAGCACCAACCGGGACTAATGCCCCCCTTTAGTCCCGGTTGGTGCCACCAACCGAGACCAAAGGCTTGTGCTGCCCCGAACCCAAATATTTAGTCCCACCTCGCTAGTTGAGAGGGAGGCGCACCTGTTTATAAGGTGCGGTGCGCCTTCCCTCTCGAGCTCCTCTCTAAAGCAGGCTTTCGGGCCTAACACTGCAATCTGTGCCTGTGTGCCTACTGGGCCTCCCGCGGGCCTGAATCCTGGCCCATGGTAGGGTTTCTAGTCGTATTCAGGCCGTGGGGGCCCAGTAGGTGGCATTTTTTTGTTTTTTTGTTTTTTTGTTTTTTTGTTTCTACTTAGAACTAAATACTTATAGTTTTGTAGTGATTTCTTTTTTATTTTAGGTCACAAAAATTATAAACTTTCTGTTAGTGCCATTAGTTTTAAAATTTGAATAGTTTAAATTTGATTTTTTTTAAAATTTGTGTGAATCACTAGTTTATGAATAACTTTACTATAAAAATTGATTTTTGAGTCAATCTTTTTCCTGCTATTTAATATTACTGTGTTTTATCATTATACTTAATTTGGTAATTTTAGTTAGTCGTATCAAATATTATAGGGGTGAGCCCTATTTTTTCCAGTTTTTTTGTTTTGTTTTCTGCATTATTTATTTCCTTTTGTTTTTTGCTTTATTTTCTAATTCTTTTTGCTTTTAATTTTAGAAAAATTATAAACTTTCTGTTAGTGCCATTAGTTTTCAAATTTGGAAACACTTTTTTAGTTTTTTTGTTTTCTTTGTTGCTTTATTTATTTTATTTTGTTGATACTTACAACAAAATACTTATTGTTGCTATTTTTATTTTTTTTCCAGTTTTTTTGTTTTGTTTTCTATATTATTTATTTTCTTTTGTTTTTTGCTTTATTTTTTAATTCCTTT
>NW_021261667.1:0-4712 GCF_002162155.2 Triticum dicoccoides
GTGCTAATGTTGTTTCAGGAAAGTGGATCTTCAAGCACAAATTCTCCTCCAATGGTGGACTTGCTCGCTACAAGGCACGATGGGTTGCTCGTGGGTTCTCTCAGCAGCCGGGCGCTGATTTTGATGAGACATTCAGCCCCGTCGTCAAGCCCCCCACGATCCGCGTCGTCCTCAGCCTTGCCGTCTCCCGTGCTTGGCCGATTCACCAACTCGATGTCAAGAACGCCTTCCTTCATGGCAATCTTGACGAGGTGGTCTACTGTGAGCAACCACCTGGCTTCATCGACTCTGCTCGTCCTCAACATGTTTGTCGGCTCCACAAGTCTCTCTACGGCCTCAAGCAGGCCCCTCGAGCTTGGTACCAGCGCTTCGCCCACTATGCTCATTGTCTCGGTTTCGTGGCATCTCAGTGTGATGTCTCCATGTTTGTTCTCCAACGGGGCGACGAGCTGGCCTACCTTCTTCTATACGTGGACGACATCATCCTCACTGCCTCTAGCGCCAGTCTTCTTCAGCATGTCACCGACCTTCTGCATCACGAGTTCTCTATGACCGATCTCGGGGATCTTTCATATTTCCTTGGTATATCGGTCACTCGCTCCTCGTCCGGGATGTTGTTGTCACAGCGCTAGTATGCCATTGATCTTCTCCAGCGCGCCGGCATGCAAGATTGCAACCTGTGTCCTACTCCCATAGACACTCGTTGCAAGCTTTCTGCCGACGATGGTCCGCTCGTCTCCGATCCCACTGAGTACCGCAGTTTTGCAGGCGCCCTTCAGTATCTGACACTGACACGTCCGGATATTGCTCATGCAGTGCAGCAAGCCTGCCTCTACATGCATGTTCCTCGGGAACCTCATCTCAACTTGGTTAAGCGGATTCTTCGGTATCTCCAAGGTACACTGGATTTGGGTCTTTGGTTGCACTCCACACCTGCTACGTCTCTCACTGCATACTCGGACGCCGACTGGGCAGGCTGTCCCGACACTCGCCGGTCTACTTCAGGCTATTGTGTCTATCTCGGCGACAACCTTGTGTCCTGGTCCTCCAAACGCCAGGCCACGGTTTCTCGCTCCAGTGCTGAGGCCGAGTATCGTGCTGTAGCTCACGTTGTGGCGGAATGCTGTTGGCTCCGTCAGCTTCTTCATGAGCTTCACCGTCCGGTCCATACCGCGACAGTTGTTTTTTGTGATAATGCCAGCGCTGTCTACATGGCTTGTAACCCGGTCCAGCATCGTCGTACAAAGCATATCGAGATTGATATTCATTTTGTTCGGGAAAAGGTGTCACTCGGCCAGATTCGGGTTCTTCATGTGCCATCCTCGCAGCAGTTTGCAGATATTATGACGAAGGGTCTACCGTCTCAGTTGCTCTTGGACTTTCGGTACAGTCTTTGCATTCGCTCCACCGATGCACTGACTGCGGGGGGATGTTAACGTATGTAGATCTTGTATAGATGGAAATGTCATGTACCTACCATATCTTGTTGATACCTGTAGATTGTTTCTTGGCTTCCAAGCCTTTGTAACCGTGTCATATATATATGAGCCGATCGCCCCTGTTGTGAGGCGTCTTCCTTCAAACTACTTCCCACGATACACGTTTATAGTTCTCCTGTACGTTCATTGATTTCATTCTAATCTGTCTTTAGATTAGAAAACCACACACATTACATTTCATTAGCAAACAAAAGCAAATTAAGAAAAACAAGAAGACAAGCTTAACCTAATTACCATCTTTATATGATCATGAGCAGCGAGAAGCTACGATGTACTACTACTGTACTAAACATTCGGGAAAGGAGAAGATGGTTGGCCCCCGTCGATCAACCTGAGCCCGTGGCAGCGATGGGCCTTCCTTGCCTCAGCGGCACAGCCCTCGCCTTGAGCGGCCGCCTCATGACAACCGTGAACTCGAGCTTCTCGGTGAGGTCCACCTCCTCGCCGGCCTCCTCCCGCCACTCGAACTCCCTCACCAGGTTGGCCACGAAGTACTCGAGGTGCAGCAGCGCCAGCGCCATGGCGGGGCAGACCCTCCTGCCTGCGCCGAACGGCATCATCTTGATCTCCTTGCTACCGGTGAGGTCCACGTCCTCCCCCTCGCCGCCCGGCAGGAACCGCTCCGGCCGGAACTCCGACGGCGCCGTCCAGATCTCCTCGTCCAGCCCGATGTCGCCCACCGCGAAGTTTACCGGCGTGCCCGCCGGGACGCGGTACCCGTCCAGCGTCGTCTCCTCCGCCGCGGCGTGCGGCAGCACGTAGTGCCCCGGCGGGTGCCGCCTCAGCCCCTCCAGCACCACGGCCTTGAGGTACGGCATCCCCTGCAGGTCCTCCTCCCGCAGCTCGCCGTCGACGGCGGTGGAGACCTCCTCCCTTAGCCTGTCCTGCATCGCCGGGTTCTTGACCAGGTTCGCGAGTATCCACTGCAGCGCCGTGGCAGTGGTGTCGGTCCCGGCGCTCAGGAACTCGGAGCAGAGGCTGACGATCTCGCCGTCCGTGAGCCCCCTCCCTCCATCCTCCGGGATGGCAAGCCTCACCAGGGAATCCACGTAGCAGTCGCCGCCAGCGCCGGCCTCCCTCCTGGCGCGGATGAGCGGGACGAAGAGCTCCTCCTGCCGCCGGCGCAGCGAGACGAGCTTGCTCCACCGGCGGCGGAAGACGAGCTTGGTGAGCGGCGGGAGGAAGGAGAAGACCTGGAAGCTGAGGAAGTTGGCGAGGAGGTCACGCTGCAGCGCCTCGATGTCCCTCACGCGCGCATCGCCGAGGCGATCGCCGCCGAAGCACATGTACACCAGGAGGCAGAACATGGCGTACTGGAAGGGCTCCATGACGGCGACGACGCCGCCGCCGGAGCGGATGCGGGAGAGGAGGACGTCGAGCACCCAGCGCCGGGCGGGGGCGAAGGCGCGGAGGCGGGCCGGGTTGAGCACGCCGGAGGCGAGGGTGCGACGGAGCACGCGCCAGGTGGGCCCATACGGCGCGGAGCTGACGTTACGGCCGCCGCTGGTGAGCACGGCGGCGGCGGGAGCGGTGGCGCGCGGGCGGGAGGCGAAGGCGGCGCCACGCTGGACGAGGGCGCGGTGGGCCGGGCCTCGCGCCGCGACGAATATCATCGGCCGCGCCAGCCCCAATGGCGCGAAGGAGTAGACCGGGCCGTAGGCCCGCGCGAGGCGCCGCAGCACGGGCTCCAGGTCGAAGTCGCGACGCGCCAGGTGGAGCAGCGGGCCCAGAACCGGCAGCGGCACCGGACCTGGAGGCAGCGGCGGCGTCAGCGTCGCGGAATGGGACGGGCTGCGGGCCCGGGCCCGCAGCAGCAGCGAGCTGAGGAGGCAGAGCATGGTGGTTAGCGAGTAGAAGAGCCAATCCTCCATGGCAGCGGCGGCGGGACGGACTGGTCGCTAGGATTCCGGTGGAGATGCTTCATTTGTACTGCAAGAAAAAGGTCGGGAATGTTTGAATGCCGGTGGGAAGTTGGTGGCATGGACCGGAGACACGCAGCGTGCACGGGGAATGCCCCCAATGCCCCCACGTTAGCTAGGTCTGTCCCTGGCCTTATCCTTTTGGGAATGTCTTTTATTCTCCCGAATATTGGGAGTACATATGAACCCTCATGTACCATGTTAAAGATTGCTAGGCTGGAACTGATATTGCTGAACCTGCTTTTAGATATCTGAGTCTTTTTCTCGCAAAAAAGAGAGAAGATATCTGGGTCTTTGCCCACCTTTCTTTTGTTGCACCGCAAACATAAACCACAGTTTTATTTTCCACACCAGTTCAAAAGACGAGCACACAACTGGTTTCCGAACCAGTTAAGCGAAACAATTAATAACTCTCCTAACAAGGGAGCAGATTCGTGATCTGTTTGTCAGAATGGGCAGGATAATATCTTCTCTTCGTGTAAATGCAGACCATGATCCCGATTACAATATCTAGAGTCAACCAGTTTGATGCTGCGAGGCTTGATGTTGAGATGTCCGCCATGTTGAAAGAGCAGTTAGTCAAAGTATTCTCTTTGATGAAGGTACTTTCTCCAGTAATCATCTTGATTTGGGTGTTCCTCTCATGGCTTGCACATAAGTGCATGCTGCTTATAGCTTTCAGTCTTGATGTTTTTCATTGGTATCAGCCAGGACTCTTATTTCAGTACGAGCCTGAACTCGATGCGTTCCTCGAGTTCCTCATCTGGAGGTTCTCAATTTGGGTAGACAAGCCAACCCCAGGGAATGCACTCATGAACTTGAGGTATAGAGATGAACGGGCAGCACCCATCGCAGGAAAAGAGGGTATTTGACCATACAATTTTCTCTCAACTGTTGTCCGCTTTGTCTATGATATGTTTTTGTGCCTTTGTTATTGGTAATCGTGCTGATTAGAGTAGTAACATAAATTTGAATTGCTCTCAACAAGTCAATATAACTTAGATTGTTGTCAAGTGTGTACAGCTTGTAAGTACATTCTGATCTGTGCATCACCCTTGCATCAGAATACCCTTTTACTTACTTCAGTTAAGTCACGTTGAAGTTGGGTTGGGCCAGCATCGTTAGGTGTGAGCTTGTCTGCAGCTAACTCAGGGCGTGTGTGTTTTGGATTCTATAATATCCATTGAGCATAAACACAACGAAACATCCTATGATTGCACCTACAAAAATTCTCATTACCAGTAAAATAGTAGATTGTGATGTACCAAATCCCATCGCTGCCTCCTGTCCCATA
>NW_021261668.1:0-1140 GCF_002162155.2 Triticum dicoccoides
GTTTCTTGGACTATTACTCAGTTTTAGGTTGCCAAATTGATTTCCACGATTGACGAACCCTGGGGTGCGTTTATGTGTCGGTCATCAACACTCACAATTTTGGCCGATTCTAGCCCATTTCGTTGGCTATTGATCACTGTTTTGGGGTCCCGGAGTGATTTAAACGATTGACGAACCCCGAGACGCCTTTTCGTGTCGGTCATCAACACTCGCGGTTTTTGTCGATTCTGGCCCGTTTCGTGGACTATTACTCAATGTTTTTGGGGTCCCAAAGCCATATACATAGTTGTTGAACCCCGAGGTGCGCTTACGTGTCGGTCATCTACAATCGCAGTTTTGGCCGATTCTTGCCCGTTTCATGAACCCAAGGGTGCGTTTACATGTCGGACATCAACACTCACAGTTTTGGCCGATTCTTGCATGTTTCTTGGACTATTACTCACCGTTTTGGGGTCCCAAAGCGATTTCCATAGGTGGTGACCCCGAGTGTGCGATTACATCTTGGTCATCAACACTTGCAATTTTGGCTGATTCTGACCCGTTTCGTGCACTATTACTAATTGTTTTGGGGTCCGGGAGTGATTTTCATGAACAAACCCAGGGTGCGTTTAAGTGTCGGACATCAAGACTCATAGTTTTGGCCAATTCTGACCCGTTTCCTGGACTATTACTCACTGTTTTGCGGTCCCAAATTGATTTCCATTGTTGTTGAACCGAGTGTGTGCTTACGTGTCAGTCATCAACACTCGCAGTTTTGGCCGATTCTGGCCCGTTTCGTGGAGTACTACTCACTGTTTTGGGGTCCAGAGTGATTTCCATGATTGACGAACCCAGGGGTGCGTTTACATGTCGGTCATCAACATTCGCGGTTTTTGTCGATTCTGACCCGTTTCGTGGACTATTACTCACCGTTTTGGCGTCCCAAAACGATTTCCATGGTTGTTGAACCCCAAGGTGTGGCTACGTGTCGGTCATCAATAATCACAGTTTTGGCCGATTCTGGCACGTTTCATGGACTAGTACTCAGTTTTGGTGTCCCGCTAAGATTTCCACGATTGACGAACACCGGGGTGTGTTTGTGTGTCGGTCATCAACACTTGCAGTTTTGCCGATTCTGGCCCGTTTCATTGACTACTACTC
>NW_021261669.1:0-628 GCF_002162155.2 Triticum dicoccoides
GGGCGCGGTCGTGGGTGCGTTCAGGTGCGCCGGGGTGCATGCTCATCGTGAGCGTGGGTGCGGGGAGCGCGTCGGGCGAGCGGCTCCTGGCGGCATCAGCAGCAGGGGAACCGGGGGCGAGGACGCGAGGAGCAGGGTGGCGGCCGGCAGAGGCCGCGGGGCGCGCGCGGTGGGGCGACGTGGTTCGCGCGCGGGCGAACCGCGACGGCCATGGCCACGTAGAGGCGGCGAGGTGAGGTGCGCGGCCCTGGGTGGCCGCGTATGGCGAGGCGACGATGGGGGACGGTTCGGGCGCGATGAGCACGGGAGGCCGCGAGCAAGCACGGCCTCGGGCGCGCGGTGACAAAGGAAGAGGGGAGAGGGGCATAGGGAGGCGCTCACATTGGCCGTAGGGGTTCTGGGCAGCGGGCTCGGTGGCGGTCGGTGACGACGTGCGGGGTGGATGGCGAGGCGAGGTGAGGTCGAAGGAGCGCGGCGTCGGGTGACGATCGACAACAGCGCTCAGGTCGGGGGCGGCGAGTGCTGGGGCGCGTCAGGTAGAAGGCGTCGAGGACGACCGTCGAGGAGGGGAAGGTTCGGCGAGGCGGCTCGGGTGAGGTGGCCAGCGGGGCGCTGCCCCGATCCGATC
>NW_021261669.1:8093-8811 GCF_002162155.2 Triticum dicoccoides
GCGGCATCGCCACCGTGGGTCGGAAGCGGCAGCGGGTGGCGCGGGTGCGCGCGCACACGGCGGGGAGCAGCAGCAGGCAGAGCATCGCCGACGGGCGCGGTCGTGGGTGCGTTCAGGTGCGCCGGGGTGCACGCTCATCGTGAGCGTGGGTGCGGGGAGCGCGTCAGGCGAGCGGCTCCTGGCGGCATCAGCAGCAGGGGAACCGGGGGCGAGGATGCGAGGAGCAGGGGTGGCGGCCGGCAGAGGCCGCGGGGCGCGTGCGGTGGGGCGACGTGGTTCGCGCGCGGGTGAACCGCGACGGCCATGGCCACGTAGAGGCGGCGAGGTGAGGTGCGCGGCCCTGGGTGGCCGCGTATGGCGAGGCGACGGCGGGGGATGGTTCGGGCGCGACGAGCACGGGGAGGCCGCGAGCAAGCACGGCCTCGGGTGCGCGGTGACAAAGGAAGAGGGGAGAGGGGCATGGGGAGGCGCTCACATTGGCCGTAGGGGTTCAGGGCAACGGGCTCGGTGGCGGTCGATGACGACGTGCGGGGTGGATGGCGAGGCGAGGCGAGGTCAAAGGAGCGCGGCGTCGGGTGACGATCAACAACGGCGCTCAGGTCGGGGGCGGCGAGTGCTGGGGCGCGTCAGGGAGAAGGCGTCGAGGATGGCTGTCGAGGAGGGGAAGGTTCGGCGAGGCGGCTCGGGTGAGGTGGCCAGCGGGGCGCTGCCCCGATCC
>NW_021261670.1:0-1831 GCF_002162155.2 Triticum dicoccoides
ACCATAGACATGAGTTTTCATTTGATAAACATGATGACATCATTAGAGAATGATGTTATTGACATGACCCATCCGTTAGCTTAGCACTATTATTGTTTAGTTTATTGCTATTGCTTTCTTCATAACTTATACATGTTCCTATGACTATGAGATTATGTAACTCCCGAATACCGGAGGAGCACTTTGTGTGCACTCAAATGTCACAACGTAACTGGGTGATTATAAAGATGCTCTACAGGTGTCTCCAATGGTGTTTCTTGAGTTGGCATAGATCGAGATTAGGATTTGTCACTCCGACTGTCGGAGAGGTATCTCTGGGCCCTCTCGGTAATGCACATCACTATAAGCCTTGCAAGCAATGTGACTAATGAGTTAGTTTCGGGATGTTGCATTACGAAACGAATAAAGAGACTTGCCGGTAACGAGATTGAACTAGGTATGATGATACCGACGATCGAATCTCGGGTAAGTAACATACCGATAACAAAGGGAACAACGTATGTTGTTATGCAGTTTGACCGATAAAGATCTTCGTAGAATATGTAGGAACCAATATGAGTATCCAGGTTCCGCTATTGGTTATTGACCGAGATGAGTCTCGGTCATGTTTACATAGTTCTCGAACCCGTAGGGTCCACACGCTTAACCTTCGACAACGATCGGTATTATGAGTTAATGTGTTTTGATGTACCGAAGGTAGTTCGGAGTCCCAGATGAGATCATAGACATGACGAGGAGCCTCGAAATGGTCGAGACATAAAGATTGATATATTGGATAACTAAATTCGGACACCAGAATGGTTCCGAGGTGTATTGGGTATTTATCGGAGTGCCGGAAGGGTTATCGGAACCATCGGGGAAGTTATGGGCCTTTTTGGGCCTTAAGGGAGAGAGAGGGAGCAGCCAAGGGCTAGCCACGCCCCCCCATGGGCCTAGTCCGAATTGGACTAGGGGGAGGGCCGGCGCCCCCTCCTTCCTTCTCCTTGCCCTCTCCTTCCTTCTTCTCCTAGTAGGACTAGGAAAGGGGGGTCCAACTCCTACTAGGAGTAAGATTGCCCCCCTTTGGGCGCGCCCTATAGGGCCGGTCGGCATCCCCCTTGCTCCTTTATATATGGGGGAAGGGGGCACCCTTGGGCACACAAGTTGACAATTGTTTTAGCCATGTGCGGTGCCCCCTCCACAGAAACACACCTCGGTCATATTGTCATAGTGCTTAGGCAAAGCCCAGCGTAACTTCATCATCACCATCACCACTCTGTCATGCTAACAAAACTCTCCCTCGGCCTCAGCTGGATCTAGAGTTCGAGGGATGTCACCGAGCTGAATGTGTGCAGATCATGGAGGTGTCGTGCGTTCGGTACTTGATCGGTTGGATCGCGAAGATGTTCGACTACATCAACCGCGTTACTTAACGCTTCCACTTTCGGTCTAGGAGGGTACGTAGACACACTCTCCCCTCTCGTTGCTATGCATCTCCTAGATAGATCTTGCGTGATCATAGGATTTTTTTTTGAAATACTGCGTTCCCCAAGAGTGGCATCCGAGCCAGGTCTATGCGTAGATGTTATATGCACGAGTAGAACACAAAGGAGTTGTGGGTGTGGGTGTGGGTATATACATATTGCTTGTCATCACTAGTTGTTTCTTGATTCGGCGGTATTGTTGGATGAAGCGGCCTGGACCGACATTATACGACAGCATTCATGAGACTGGTTCTACCGACGTGCTTTGCACACAGGTGGCTGGCGGGTGTCAGTTTCTCCAACTTTAGTTGAATCGGATTCAATGGACAGGGTTCTTTCTGAAGATCAAAAAGCAATCACAATACTCC
>NW_021261671.1:0-929 GCF_002162155.2 Triticum dicoccoides
AGAAACACTCACTCAAAATGGTAAGGAAATAGAATATCACTTTTGAGTTCCTGCTTTGTAAGAAACTGCCACAGGTCTGCCTCCACGTCGGCGGGGTAACGCTCCAACACATGTCCATTAACGATGTGTGGGTCAATGAACCCAACATCATGGATGTTCCTTACTCTGCATTCCTTAATCTTCATTCTGCATGTATAATAGCGGACACAACAATATAGTTAGGACATATATATAGTGCAGGCAATATGAACGAGATGGGGTAGAAATTAATAAATCACTTACAGAACGTAGCAACTGATGATAGATTTATCGAGCTCGCGCAGATTGAAAAGCTGGAACAATTCACTCAGTTCAATTTGTACATAGTAATGTTTGAAGTGATGCTCATGTCTAACTTCCACATAAATATATTCTTTGGCGTTTTTATTTTTTATGTAACCCTTGTACCATTTCAACAGACCTTTCATTTGTGGAGGTAGATCATTTTCCTGCGCAGGCTCGACGAGAGGCCCATTCTTGACATATGTAATTACTACCTCCTTCACTGGCGCCTCATCAAGGCCTAACAGTTCACGAAGAGTAATACCTAAGTTGGCTGCTTGTTCTCTGGCACTCGTTACAGTCAATCCCTGTGCTGCCGCAGCTTGTATGATCTCGGGGTCATCCGGACAGAAGGCTTCCACTATAAGCGGGGCAATCGATTGTTTACTTTGTTCCCCGAGCTGGGCAACTTGTTTCCCGCTTTTTTTACTTTCGGCCTTCTCCCGCTCTTTGTTCTCCTTGAACATGAGTGCCTGCCTGCGAAGTTCACGTGCATAGTCGTTAGGCAGATTCTTCGCGGCTTGGGACGGTGTGCTCAAAAATGACTTAGCCCACTTCTTTTGCTCATCAGAAAATACTGGCTTGGGCTCGGGCTCTCTTTTCTTCTT
>NW_021261672.1:0-1337 GCF_002162155.2 Triticum dicoccoides
ACCACCACCACTCTGCCAGATCGGAGTGACTGGGGTCGACGGAGCAGGAGTCGACCCACCGGTCCCCTACATGTTTCAGAAAAGATTCTAACAGTAAATATGATATGATAGTGTTGAATGAACGAGAACTAGTTTGTCAGTAGTTAGGCAAATGTACTAACCGGACCATCACTGCCTAGTGCCACCCATTCATCGAACGTGGGCACGTGTGGGGGTTCTCCCGCAGGTGGTGGTGGGGGTCCCATTTGTGGTGGACCCGTGCCGTTACTCCAAGCCGCCAACATAGCCTGAATGTTAGTTAAACAAGCAAACTAGAAGATCAGAAGGAATGAAAGTGCAAAAATTTAGCTTGGTTTTAAGAGGGCAGAACTAACCGTCATCATCTGACGGTTGTAATCATCGTTTGCCTTCACTCGTTTCAAGTACTCCCGCACCTCGAGATTCCTATGCTCGACAAATTCCTTATATGCCTACATAATTTAGATTGTTTCTAAGTGAGCAATGCTGAAAATAAACTGAGAATGCTAGATAGAAAAAGATAAAGAGGAAGTACTTATAGCATGCTGGCGGGCTAAAGGAGTCTGTGAACGCCCCGTACTCTCTAACTGGCTCGGGTTGCTAGCCCGAAGCTGTGTGTACGAGATCGAAGGAGTGATCAAGCCGTCGAAACACGGATACCGGCCATTCTTCTTCCCCTGGATGGCCACCACCGCCGTGTCATCGATCTGAGACTGGGCGACCTCGGCAACAGGAACATCCGGATGCAACTCCTGATAGTGATGAATGTAAGACCCCAGGTGCTCCTCGGTCTTGCCGTAGTACTGGCTCTCGCCCTCCTTGCGACGACTCCACTCGCGGGCCAGCTTCCACGACTCCATGTCTGAGAGCGGCCTCTTCAACTTGTCCTCCTACAACGTCAAATAGAAGTTAGCCATACATAAGAACATGACGGTAAAGAAGAACAAAAATGCATCATGCACATAGATATACCTTCATGGCCTTGAAGCTCCAGTGGTTCCTGTTTCCTTGGCCGTGTGTCCCGTCGGCTCCACGGTTAGCCCGGCCCTTGATGCTCTTGGCAGCAAACTCTGCATCGGCGCCGAGCCACCTATCCACCAAACTCGCCCATCCGTCATGCCTTCCATAGCACCAACGAGGAACAACCTATGCAAATTTTGGAAGCATGACATGTGAGCACGAAACATAGAGTTGACTGCTTGAAACAATGAAAAGTTAGTAATAGTTACCATCATGAACTGCTCCCTGTTCAAGGTAAGTCGCTGCTTCTGCGCTTGACTTTTGGTCATCTTTTGGTGCAGGTAGTAGTGGTAGTACTG
>NW_021261673.1:0-1557 GCF_002162155.2 Triticum dicoccoides
TCTCCCATTATATTTTTATTGCTACTTTGACTGCTTGTATCTCCGCAACCGTAGCTCCGTTTTGGGCATATGATATATCAAAATCTTCGTCTCGACATGTACATCATTTCATACCATTGCATCATTTGCATTTAAGGTCATCTTGACGCCCAAAATGCTGTTAGAAGGAGGATTCGTGAGTTAAATTGCAGATCCGTTAGTTCATCATGCACTTTTGTCATTTTTGCTATGTTTAATTCGTGCATGATATGCCTGTGCCCCTTTGGGATGTATTGTGAAGCATTTTGTCTTCTTTCCAGAGGTGCCACCCATGCATTTTTAGGATGTGTGTGTTGTCTTGTGCAAGCTTGCGAAGTAGGGTACCTGAGAATGCAGATTTCAGGGACTTAGTGATTTTCACTAAGTCTGGGATATTTTAGTTCATGATGCTATATGTCCAGCTTGTTTCCTAGCGTTCCGTGCCTCTTTTGGGGATGATCAGTAAGGGAGTTTTGATATTTAAGTTATGCTCTGTCCATCCATGTCTTTGTTGGCATTTTTGGAGTGCTCTAGGTTGACTCAATCGAGCTCAACTTTTGCTTCGTTGTTAATCTGGGCAGATCGTCAACTTGTTTGCGAATTCGCCGATGCTACCGTTAGCGTTCCATGCATGCTATGCCTTCGTTCTTGCCATGAGTAGCTAGCACTTTGTGCCTTCTTGCTGGTTATATGCTTTCCTTTCCATGACTTGCACCGTAGTGAGTGCATCTAGCTCGTTTACATGCATTCGTGAGTTATATTTCAGCATGTCTCAGTTTTCACTGTCTGAAAACTGATTGTGTCTGAGCGATGTTCGTGAGCTCGGTAGAGTATTTTGTGAACCCTTTTGGCCCCAGGTCACTTTGGGTGTTTTGTTAAGCTTGTTGAGTAGCTCCATGCCATGTTCTTACTTGTCATGTTCAGGTTTTGTATCATGTTGTTTTGCTGCTCCGAAGAGAGCATCGTGATCTGAAATTTCAGACTAGTGTTAATTTCACTAAGTCTGAAATCTGTTTTGCATTTGCGTTTTAGCCATGCTTGTTTGAACCTCTTAATGGATGAATTTGCCTATGGATCAGTGCTAGTGTTTTGTCAACCATCTTGTGTACATCACTGCCATATATTTTTTTTCATGTTTGGTGGCTGTAGCATGTTCATTTTGTTGCATTTAGATGCCTACTTGCTGTAAATCGCAGACCGGTGTCATATCTTAAAACGCTTGCCATTTCTAAACCGTAGCCCCGATTCCTATGATCTTTATATCGTTTTCAAGCGATTTCATCCCCTCTATCCAGTGGCACACTTGGTTTTCCAAGTTGATGCCAGGTTCATGCATTCCTGTCATATCTTGCACTTTGCATCCCGCATCGCATCCCGCATAGCATATCGTCATTTCATCATATTGCTTGGTCTTGCCCGTGGTTGATTGTATCCTTGTTGCTTGTTTGTCTTGTTTGGGTAGAGCCGGGAGACGAGTTTGCTACCGAGGAGCCCGTTGAGTTTGCTTGTGAGGATCCAGTCAACTCTGACAACTGTGCA
>NW_021261674.1:0-1441 GCF_002162155.2 Triticum dicoccoides
ACTCCTGCAAAATGTTAGTGACAGCAGGAGGCAAAGAGGAAGGCACGTCCTCGAATGAAAATAATGCCTCTTTGCACACAAAAGCATAGCAAACAGATTTGCTGAAATCTAGCTCATCAATATCAGATTTGGTGGCAAATAAACATGCACTTTTCAATTTAATTTCAGAAGCAACACTAGATGATTTATTATTAGGCTTCATTTGTTGCTCAAATTCTTTTGCCACAATCTGATTTTCACTCTTATTCTTCTCCTATTGTGCTTTATGAGCTCTATTAATATCATCTTTCAAAATGGAATCAGGAGTCATAGGAAGCAAAGTAATATTTTTATCCTTATGAACAAGAGTATAGTGATTGTTTCTACCATGGTGTACAGAATTTTTATCAAATTGCCATGGTCTACCAAGTAATAAGGAACATGCTTGCATAGGTACCACATCACAATCAACATAATCAGCATATGTAGAGATACTAAAATGCACACGAACAGTACGTGTTACCTTAACTTTGCCATTGTTGTTGAACCATTGGATGTAGTAAGGATGTGGATGTGGTCTTGTGGTGAGAGAAAGCTTCTCCACCATCTCCATGCTAGCCAAGTTGTTGCAGCTCCCTCCGTCTATTATGACGCGCACAGAACGTTCCTTCACAACTCCCTTGGTATGGAACAAATTGTGCCTCTGATTTTGCTCAGCTTGTGTGACCTGCACACTCAAAACACGTTGAGCAACTAAACATTCATACCTGTCAGCGTCTTCAGGAGCCATGTATTGCGTCTCATGATCAGAATCATCTCCACCATGTTCTTCACGTGTAATAAGAGCCAATGTCTCCTCATCATAGTCACTAGCGGACTCATATCCACCATCCGCGGTAGCAATCATCACACACGGAGATTTGCACCCTCGCATAATGACCTCCTCCCTTACAACGACGACAAATAATATCACTTGTGTGCCCTGTTGATGCCATGGAAGAAGAAGAACGTTGTGCACGCCCCGCATGTGCGCTCTTGGCAGATAATGGTGGTTGTGCCTGTTTTCTTGTATCACGGCTGGAGATGGCACCGGATGGAGGTGCTGGTGCAGTTGAAGTAGAAGATGCACGTGGTGTCCATGATGAAGGTCGGCCTGCAGAAAAGTTAGTTCGCCCCAATGCTTGTCGATCCTGCACTTCACGTTCAGCTTTACAAGCAAGATGGAATAAACGAGTGATATTAGTATACTCCTTATAGTCTAGAATGGTCTGAATCTCTCTATTTAATCCACCCAGAAAACGTGCAAGCATAGCTTCATTCTCCTCAACAATACCACATCTAATCATGCCAGTTTGTAATTCCTGATAATATTCTTCTACAGAATTTTTCCCTTGTCTTAAACGCTGCAATTTTTGAAGCAATTCACGTTGATAATATAGTGGAACCCAACGCGTACGCATAG
>NW_021261674.1:5542-8481 GCF_002162155.2 Triticum dicoccoides
TGATCACAAAAATACATGGTAAGCACCTCTGTAAAGAAGACATAGCATAGATCAAAACACATGTAGACATTAACCTCATAGGATGCACACATCAAACATGACAAAAATGACAAAAGAGCATGTTATAACAGTTTCAGCAGATTAACATCATGAAGCACTCTTACAACGACGATTCAGGCATCAAGATGATCTCAAATGAATATGGTTCAATGGAATTAAACGATGTACTCGTCGAGGCGAACAATTTGACATATTACACGCATGAAACGGAGCTACGGATGCAGAAATACGGCATGACGAATATGGCATGATAATGTCAAGGACTTGGCAGTTTTTGAAAAAAAAACAGAACGAGCGGGGGGGAACTATGCCGCGCTCAGGGCGTGTGTTAGGCGGGTTCTCACCACGCGGGCTGAGGCCCAGGATGGTGAGGAGGCGAGGCAGGCGGGCCGGGACAGAGCTGGGCTGGGCCGGCGTGCTGGGTCGGGGCCCACGTTGGCCTTGGCCATCGCGGTCGTCGTCCCGTGCTCGCGCACGAGGCACCGAGGCCATGGCGGCGGTGAACCTGCAGGGGAGGCGGCGGCGCCGGAGCGCGGGGAGGCCAGGAGGGGCCGGGGCAGGTCCGGCGGCGGCGGAACGGATCGATCCGGCCATGAGCTGCTGGATCCGGTCGGCGGAGGGGTCGGCGGCGCTACCTCGGGGCTCCGGCAGTGGCGACAACCTGCGGGAGAGAGAGAGGTAGCCGGTGAGGGGAAGAGGGAGAGAAGAGGGAGAAGGAAGGAGGGCAGGGCGGCGACTGATAGAGGCGAGGGTCCCG
The DNA here is from genome assembly GCF_002162155.2 of Triticum dicoccoides. Lineage (NCBI taxonomy): Eukaryota > Viridiplantae > Streptophyta > Magnoliopsida > Poales > Poaceae > Triticum > Triticum dicoccoides. The sequence continues at coordinate 6,360 of NW_021261674.1, forward strand.
ATCTTTCGATGAGATGATAACTATCGATTTGTTGAAGATGACTTTGACGATCCGACTACAAACATGCACGACGTTGCGCCTTAGCAATCGCTAAACCAACTTCAAGAGGTTATTGACCACGCCGAAGCACAATCAACCTGACCACGAAGGTCTATTCCTGCAAGCAATCGAAGAACAAGCAAGAATATGATAAAAACAATCTGAATATTGCGAGTATATATGAAGTATTGATAGATAAAGGTGGGGATCCGTAAGCGGTCTTGGTCTGGTCGTTGGACACAAACGAAGTACACGAAGTTGCAATGGCTAACTTTTAACTAAACAAATTCCAAGCGAAAAGCTACTAGATGGATCTACTTATATAGGAGCGAGGGGTGGCGGCCTAGGAGGTGGGAGGACGTCCCAAGGCAGCCTAAAACTAATCCTGGGTCGTACAAGGCCAATGGGCCCAAGTGGAGGTGATGCAACACCTTTGGACTTGTTGTTTGACTCGGATTCTGCTGCAGCGTATGATTGTTTCGTTGATATCTCAACGCTCCGGACGAATTTTAAGGTGAATCCAATTGGGCTGGAAAGAGCATAAAATCTAGAATCCAACAAAAAAAGAATCACCCAATTCGGAGTCCGTATGAAAAAGTTGTTGGCGTTTTGAGTCAGGTATGTCTGTGCAGTCCGAATCTGAATCCAAAACGTGAGAGACTTGGACTCTATCTTCTCTTGTCCCAAAAGTGACGTGAGAGAAGTTTTTGAACAGCACTTAAATATCTCTTTCTCCCTTATCTTCATATTTGAATTGTACAAATATCCCATACACCTGCAATTAGACAAAACACAAAAGTGTGTGATGTATTTTTGTTCTGGATAACATAAATAGATTATTGAATAGTTTGCTCTAGAAATCACCTGACAAATATGCATGTATGCAATATTTTTGGTCGTATCCAAGGTAGTCATGTCCTCATCATCCTCCCCTTTTTGAAAACAAAGCCGTCATCGGCGTTGCTTAATCTAAAATGTGGCTAAGAAAAGAGACAAGGAATACATGTTGTATATGTATATGTCATCCATTTTTTACTCCCCTTGCTTTTTGCACATATGACACATGTATACATGAGTAACTTTCATATATCATAAAATATAAAGGCAAAATATTATCATAAGTAGAAGGCATGAAAATATTGCAACTCAGTTTGCACATATAAGTGAAGCTCTTATTCCTATCAAATGATTGACAATATTCATCATTAAACCATCCCAATATTGGTGAATAAACCTTACTTGCATCAAATTTACATGCTACAACATTCTTAAATAAGCAAACATGCAGTAAGTCATTGGACACAGAATCATCACCAAGATTAAAGGTCATATCAAAATGATTAAACATTGATTCTTTTGCATCAATAGTTAATTCAATGGGTGCACTCAAAATTGTTGGTATTTCAGTTGTTTGATCACATGATGCATTCATGATAGTAACATGATTCTCTAAAATAGGTGGCGTGCTCAAATCAATAGGTAACTCAACACATGATGTATTTAAGTTAATTAGGGTTGCATCATTCTCATGTGAAGTTATATCATCAATACCTTTACTGTTACCTTGTCGCAAAGACGTAGCTGATGTCGGTATGGACAATGACAATGTACCATACACTTGAGATGATGTCGCACTCACAATCTGAGGTGTGGCTGCTCTAGTAGGTGCAACGGTGGAGGAATCAACCGATTGTAGTGAGCATGAATTGGAATAATAGTTGTTGTAGTCACCCAATGCATCCTCCTGTAACTGTCTCTCAAAGGTACAAGCACGAACATACATACCAATAATGCAACGAGGAATATACCTAAATCTTGCCTGAATATCATGGTTCAAACCACCAAAAAATCTATTCATTGTATCATCCTCAGATTCTTCTATGTCACAATGATGCATATAAGATTTGAACTCTTGGTAGTAAGCATTGTTGGAAATATGCCCTAGAAGCAATAATAAAAGTGTTATTATTATATTTCTTTGTTCATGATAATAGTCTTTTATTCATGCTATAAATGTATTATCCGGAAATCGTAATACACGTGTGAATACATAGACCACAATATGTCCCTAGTGAGCCTCTAG
>NW_021261675.1:0-1365 GCF_002162155.2 Triticum dicoccoides
GTGTAATTGTTCTATCTCATCTCATCTTTACCTTATGAATACGACTGCATGTTCATTTGTTACAAATTTATAATACATAGCATGTCTATAACCACATCATTGCTATATGTCCCTCTCATTTCCTAGATTTTTATGACCACACATGTTATTGTTAGAGTTGATATGAGAACAATTGGCATCTAATGATTGTTAGAATACATATTATGAGCATAACATCATGATTGCTATATGTTACTCTCGTTTACAAGATTTTTATAACAACGCATGTTATTGCTTAGAGTTGATATGAGAATAGTAGTAGTAAGTGCTATGGTAGAATATGAGTAGGCACTGTCATAGCTGTTTTCCTCTCATTGTTACATGATGTTTGAACCATGACATATTGCTAGAATATGAAAGCCATTGGCTTATTTTTTAACTTGGGGTATGATTATGACCACAGCATTGCAATTCTCTGTCTATGATATGTGTCACTGTTATAATAATCTTAGTTCCACACATACTCTGAACATGATTGTTTATTTTGGTCTCCAATTTGAATTGTTGCAGCAGACGCAAATGCGCTGGCCTTCATGGTTCCAGGACCAGGAATCATACCAGCCGATGGGTGGTGGTTTATCGCTTGTTCAGTTGACGGTGGTCATTTGATGCTCATTCGCACGTACCAAATTAACCAAACCATTACATTAAACCACATGCAGTACAATGCATGGGGTGTTAGTGACATTGATGGCTATGGCTGCTTTGTGTTTGAGAAAGATCCCAGCTCTGTTGGGCCAGGAGTATTCAACTGGAGGCGGGTTTATAGCCTCGGCAACACTCCTTGTTCCTCGGGCTCAATTATCCGATCATCCAACCAATCATCAATCATATCACCGGTGATGATTATCGTGCTATGCAACTTCCATTCACGAGGGGGGACTTTGTTTACACATCATACCATGGGTTTCATGAACCACCATATCCGGAGATTCGTCGACACAGCTTGTTGCCAGATAATCTTCAGTGTGTGAAAGGCATCAAGCTTCCATGGGATGGATGGCTTCTGCAAACCCAACATGCGGCAATGTGGTTCATGCCAACAGCAAATATGAACAACTTGATTCGTGTTGATATCTAGACTGAGCCATGTATTTTGCTGTTGTAGCACGACCCTCTTTTGTTGGATATTATGTACTATTGTTAGTTTGAAGCACTCCTCTGGTTTGAAGGATAGATACCTTCCTGGGATCAAGTGCATCCTAACTCACCTGCGTAGGATGTACTGATAATGATGATGGAGATGTTGTGCAGAAGCCATATATATATATATATATATATATATATATATATATATATATATATATATATATATATATATATATA
>NW_021261676.1:0-2721 GCF_002162155.2 Triticum dicoccoides
GCTGATGATTACTCCCTCGTTCAGTGCGGCATGCTTTACAGCTTAGAACCGGGGCTCCAAAAGCATTTTGAGCAACACGGAGCATATGAGATGTTCGAGGAGCTGAAACTAGTTTTCCAAGCTCATGCCCGGGTCGAGAGATATGAAGTCTCCGACAAGTTCTATAGTTGTAAGATGGAGGAAAATAGTTCTGTCAGTGAGCACATACTCAAAATGTCTGGGTTGCACAACCGCCTGTCCTAGCTGGACATTAACCTCCCGGATGAGGCGTTCATTGACAGAATCCTTCAGTCGCTCCCACCAAGCTACAAGAGCTTTGTGATGAACTACAATATGCAGGGGATGGTAAAGACCATTCCTGAAGTATTTTCAATGCTGAAGTCAGCAGAGGTTGAAATCAAGAAAGAACATCAAGTGTTGATGGTCAATAAGACCACTAAGTTCAAGAAGGGCAAGGGTAAGAAGAACTTCAAGAAGGACGGCAAAGATGTTGCCGCGCCCGTTAAGCCAGTTACCGGGAAGAAGTCAAAGAATGGACCCAAGCCTGAAACTGAGTGCTTTTATTGCAAGGGGAAGGGTCACTGGAAGCGGAACTGCCCCAAATACTTAGCGGATAAGAAGGCCGGAAACACTAAAGGTATATTTGATATACATGTAATTGATGTGTACCTCACCAGTACTCGTAGTAACTCCTGGGTATTTGATACCGGTGCCGCTGCTCACATTTGTAACTCACAACAGGAGCTGCGGAATAAGCGGAGACTGGCGAAGGACGAGGTGATGATGCGGGTCGGGAATGGTTCCAAGGTCGATGTGATCGCCGTCGGCACGCTACGTCTACATTTACCTACGGGATTAGTTTTAAACCTCAATAATTGTTATTTAGTGCCAAGTTTGAGCATGAACATTGTATCTGGATCTCGTTTAATACGAGATGGCTACTCATTTAAATCCGAGAATAATGGTTGTTCTATTTATATGAGAGATATGTTTTATGGTCATGCCCCAATGGTCAATGGTTCATTCTTAATGAATCTCGAACGTAATGTTACACATATTCATAGCGAGAATACCAAAAGATGTAAAGTTGATAACGATAGTCCCACATACTTGTGGCACTGCCGCCTTGGTCACATTGGTGTCAAGCGCATGAAGAAGCTCCATGCTGATGGTCTTTTAGAGTCTCTCGATTATGAATCATTTGACACATGCGAACCATGCCTCATGGGAAAAATGACCAAGACCCCGTTCTCCGGAACAATGGAGCGAGCAACCAACTTGTTGGAAATCATACCGATGTGTGCGGTCCAATGAGCGTTGAGGCTCGTGGAGGATATCGTTATGTTCTCACTCTCACTGATGACTTGAGTAGATATGGGTATGTCTACTTGATGAAACACAAGTCTGAGACCTTTGAAAAGTTCAAGTAATTTCAGAATGAAGTAGAGAATCAACGTGACCGAAAGATAAAATTCTTACGATCGGATCGTGGAGGAGAATATTTAAGTCACGAATTTGGTACACACTTAAGAAAATGTGGAATCGTTTCACAACTCACGCTGCCTGGAACACCTCAATGTAACTGTGTGTCCGAACGTCGTAATCGCACTCTATTGGATATGGTGCGATCTATGATGTCTCTTACCGATTTACCGCTATCATTTTGGGGATACGCTCTAGAGACAGCTACATTCACTTTAAATAGGGCACGCTCTAAATCCGTTGAGACGACACCGTATGAATTATGGTTTGGGAAGAAACCTAAGCTGTCGTTTCTAAAAGTTTGGGGATGCAATGCTTATGTCAAGAAACTTCAACCTGAAAAGCTCGAACCCAAGTTGGAAAAATGCGTCTTCATAGGATACCCTAAAGAAAACATTGGGTATACCTTCTACTTAAGATCCAAAGGCAAGATCTTTGTTGCCAAGAACGGATCCTTTCTGGAAAAAGAGTTTCTCTCGAAAGAAGTAAGTGGGAGGAAAGTAGAACTCGATGAAGTACTACCTCTTGAACGGGATAGTAGTGCAGCTCAGGAAAATGTTCCTGTGATGCCTACACCAACTGAAGAGGAAAACAATGATGATGATCAAGGTACTTCGGATCAAGTTGCTACTAAACTTCGTAGGTCCACAAGGACACGTTCCGCACCAGAGTGGTACAGCAACCCTGTCCTGGAAATCATGTTGTTGGACAACGATGAACCTTCGAACTATGAAGAAGCAATGGCGGGCCCAGATTCCAACAAATGGCTAGAAGCCATGAAGTCCGAGATAGAATCCATGTATGAAAACAAAGTATGGACTTTGACTGACTTGCCCGATGATCGGCGAGCGATAGAAAACAAATGGATCTTTAAGAAGAAGACGGACGCGGATGGTAATGTCACCATCTATAAAGCTCGACTTGTCGCTAAGGGTTATCGGCAAGTTCAAGGGATTGACTACGATGAGACTTTCTCTCCCGTAGCAAAGCTTAAGTCCGTCCGAATCATGTTAGCAATTGCCGCATACTATGATTATGAGATATGGCAGATGGACGTCAAAATGGCATTCCTTAACGGGCATCTTAAGGAAGAACTGTATATGATGCAGCCGGAGGGTTTTGTCGATCCTAAGAATGCTAACAAAGTATGCAAGATCCAGCGATCCATTTATGGGCTGGTGCAAGCATCTCGGAGTTGGAACATTCGCTTTGATGAGATGATCAAAGCGTTTGGGTTTA
>NW_021261677.1:0-1091 GCF_002162155.2 Triticum dicoccoides
CCAAAACTGCGAGTGCCACAAAACGAGCCCGAATCTGCCGAAACTGCGAGTGTTGATGGTCGACACGTGAACGCACCCCGGGGTTTGTTAATTGCGCAAGTCACACCGGGACCCCAAACAGTGAGTAATAGTCCATGAAACGGGCCAGAATTGGCAAAAGCTATGAATGTTGATGACAGACACGTAAGTGCACCTTGGAGTTCAACAACCATGGAAATCGCTCTGGGACCCCAAAGCGGCGAGTAATAGTGCACGAAACGGACCAGAATCGGCCAAAATTATGAGTGTTGATGACCGAAACGTAAACGCACAACGGGGTTCGTAAATTGTGGAAATCACTCCAGGACCCCCGAAACTAAGTAATAGTCCAAGAAATGGGCCAAAAATCGGCCCAAACTGCGATTGTTGATGACATACTTGTAAGCGCACCTTGGGGTTCAACAACTATGGAAATCTCTTTGGGACCCCAAAACGGTGAGTAATAGTCCACGAAATGAGTCAGAATCGACAAAAACCATGAGTGTTGATGACCGATACGTAAACGCACCCCGGGGTTTGTTAATCAAGGAAAGCACTCCGGGACCCCAAACCTGTGAGTAATAGTCCAGGAAACGGGCCAGAATCGGCCAAAACTGCGAGTGCCACAAAACGAGCCCGAATCGGCCGAAACTGCGAGTGTTGATGATCGACACGTGAACGCACCCCGGGGTTTGTTAATTGCGCAAGTCACACCGGGACCCCAAACAGTGAGTAATAGTCCACGAAACGGGCCAGAATCGGCCACAACTGTGAGTGTTCATGACCGGCACGTAAACGCATTTTGGGGTTCAACAACTATGGAAATCGCTTCGGGACCCCTAAATGTTGAGTAATAGTCCTCGAATCGCGTCAGAATTGGCCCAAACTGCGAGTGTTGAGGACAGACACGCAAACGCACCCCGAGAATTGTCAATCATGGAAATCGCTCTGGGACGCCAAAATGGTGAATAATCGTGCACGAAATGGACCAGAGTCGACCAAATTTGTGTGTTGATGACTGACATGTAAACGCACCACGGAGTTCGTCAATCATGGAAATCACTGCGGGACGG
>NW_021261678.1:0-1355 GCF_002162155.2 Triticum dicoccoides
CTTGTTCTACTAATCATGACAGGATCCAGAGTCAATTCATGGGCTTTGTCGATCGCGGGAGACGTGCCACCACCTTTGCAAATACCACAACCGTCACGAGAGGTGCACAAACATCCAAATGCACATGATCAGGTTAATGTATCTATACCACCATTTAATGGCCGTTTTAAACCTGCTTTATATATTGAATGGGAGTTCGACATAAAAAATATATTTGCTTCCCATAATTTCAATGAACATAAAAATGTTAAGGTTGCGGTTGGTTCTTTCACTGGTTATGCTTTGGTTTGGTGGAGTGAATATTGTCGGTTACACCCTGATTATATACCTACTACTTGGGATGATTTGAAACTTGCCATGCGACATACTTTCGTCCCTGCTTATTATACTCGTGACATGATTAAGAAGGTGCAACACTTAAAACAAGGTAGTGAAACTGTAACAAAATATTATGATGATTTACAAACTACCTTGTTGCATTCCTCTTTAGAAGAAAGTGAAGATGATTTTATGGATAGATTTTGGGGAGGATTAAACCGTGATATTCAAGAGATACTAATTCATGAAGAGTGTTATCCTATGGACCATTTGTTTCAACTTGCTTGCAAAGCTGAACAGGAAATAAAACGACGTGTTGGCCACGAGGAGAACAAGCGCACGGTGCACATTCCAAGAGTTGATATGATTGTTCCTTCAACTACTAGGCATACTATGACAACCACATCCGTTGTTGTCAGGACTACATCACCTCCACCATGTGACACATCGCCCCCGAGAGTGGCTACATCATCTGAATTGATCATAAGAGGTAATGACAAAGGTACTGATCTTCCATCTCTACATGAGAATGATGAATGCCTTGTCAATTTGAATGCACCATCTGATGAGCTACCCACTACTTTGATCACACCACCTATTTTAGAAGACTACGTTGATAATTTGACTTTGCCATGTGATCAAACAACTAAAATACCAACAATTTTGAGTGCACCCATTGAATTAACTATTGATGCAAAAGAACCAATGTTTAATCATTTTGATATGACCTCTAATCTTGGTGATGATTCTGTGTTGAATGACTTATTGCATGTTTGCTTATTTAAGCATGTTGTAGCATGTAAATTTGATGCAAGTAAGGTTTATTCACCAATGTTGGGATGGTTTAATGATGAACATTGTCAATCTTTTGAAATGAATAAGAGCTTCACTTATATGTGCAAACTGAGTTGCAATATTTTCATGCCTTCTACTTCTTGTGCTAATTTTTTGGCTTTAGATTTTATGAACTATGCAAGTTACTCATCTATTCATGTGTCATATATGCAAAAATCAAGGGAAGTAAAAATGGATGACAT
>NW_021261679.1:0-1126 GCF_002162155.2 Triticum dicoccoides
TTTATTTCCTGTTCAGCTTTGCAAGCAAGATGAAACAAATGGTCCATAGGATAACACTCTTCATGAATTAGTATCTCTTGAATATCACGGTTTAATCCTCCCCAAAATCTATCCATAAAATCATCTTCACTTTCTTCTAAAGAGGAATGCAACAAGGTAGTTTGTAAATCATCATAATATTTTGTTACAGTTTCACTACCTTGTTTTAAGTGTTGCAACTTCTTAATCATGTCACGAGTATAATAAGCAGGGACGAAAGTATGTCGCATGGCAAGTTTCAAATCATCTCAAGTAGTAGGTATATAATCAGGGTGTAACCGACAATATTCACTCCACCAAACCAAAGCATAACCAGTGAAAGAACCAACCGCAACCTTAACCTTTTTATGTTCATTGAAATTATGGGAAGCAAATATATTTTTTATGTCGAACTCCCATTCAATATATAAAGCAGGTTTAAAACGTCCATTAAATGGTGGTATAGATACATTAACCTGATCATGTGCATTTGGATGTTTGTGCACCTCTCGTGACGGTTGTGGTATTTGCAAAGGTGGTGGCACGTCTCCCGCGATCGACAAAGCCCATGAATTGACTCTGGATACTGTCATGATTAGTAGAACAAGAAACAAAACCCAAAAATAATGTTCCTATAACTACTAGGATGTGGTGGTAAAACGCTCACAGTAAAGCAAATATCAATGTCTTACAAGTTCTTACCATGCAGCAGGCGGTGATCGGCAACCAGCGGTGTCAAGTAACTCCGAATATTGAGTAAAGCGATTGCCAGGAGAGTGTACGTATACACGGTGTAGAAATATGTGGAGCTAGGTTGGCTATATATGGTAGCAAAAGATTAGCAATAATCAATTCAAAGATGCAATGTTGAATAAACGCTCAACGACGGTACTGTGCTGGTCCTAGGCTAGACCGGACTAGAGACGCGAGCCTAGAACACTAATGAGGTCACGGCGTAGCACAACTAGCATCAATGAAGGATACTGAGTAGCTCTGGACAGCAAGATATAAGTGAAGATCACAACGGCAGTAAAGATAATGATGAAAAACAACTGCCAAACAGGATATACAACAACTCTCTCTCCAACTTTCCTCTTGAAAAGTTTGA
>NW_021261680.1:0-1119 GCF_002162155.2 Triticum dicoccoides
ACGTGTAATAAGAGCCAAAGTCTCCTCATCATAGTCACTAGCGGACTCATATCCACCATCCGCGGTAGCAATCATCACACGCGGAGATTTGCATTCTCTCGCATAATGACCTCCTCCCTTACAACGACGACAAATAATATCACTTGTGTGCCCTGTTGATGCCATGGAAGAAGAAGAACGCTGTGCAGGCCCCGCAGGTGCGCTCTTGGCAGATAATGGTGGTTGTGCCTGTTTTCTTGTATCACGGCTGGAGGTGGCACCGGATGGAGGTGCTGGTGCAGTTGAAGTAGAAGATGCACGTGGTGTCCATGATGAAGGTCGGCCTGCAGAAAAGTTAGTTCGCCCCAATGCTTGTCGATCCTGCACTTCACGTTCAGCTTTACAAGCAAGATGGAAGAAACGAGTGATATTAGTATACTCCTTATAGTCTAGAATGGTCTGAATCTCTCTATTTAATCCACCCAGAAAACGTGCAAGCATAGCTTCATTCTCCTCAACAATACCACATCTAATCATGCCAGTTTGTAATTCCTGATAATATTCTTCTACAGAATTTTTTCCTTGTCTTAAACGCTGCAATTTTTGAAGCAATTCACGTTGATAATATGGTGGAACCCAACGCGTACGCATAGCAGTTTTCAAAGCAGCCCAAGTAGTTGGAATAGGATACAATCTACAATGTTCAGACCACCATACACATGCAAAACTAGTGAAAGCACAAACAGCAGCAGCAACTCGTCTCTCCTCAGGATATTGTAAACATGTAAATAGTTGTTCAGTTTCTAACTCCCAAGTAAGATATATATCAGGAACATATCTACCCTCAAATGGTGGAATATTCAATTTCAGTTTAGGAATATGGACATCATCTCGTACCTGAGGTGGTGGTGCAGGCCTACCATTACGAATATATACCTGAGGTCGACCTGCTGGTGGTGGTACAGGTGGCTGCACGTAGTGTTGATTTTGATCAACCTCATCCTCATAGTCTCCCACATAATCATCCTCCTCCGCATCAGCAGCAGGAGCCACAGAAGTATCAACAGCAGCACCAACAGTTTGGCCAAACGCAAGAGGAACACGGCTTGCTCGGCGGAGGTCTGCTTCGCGACGTGGAGG
>NW_021261681.1:0-865 GCF_002162155.2 Triticum dicoccoides
GGCGACGTGGCGGCGATGCAGGGCTTCCGGGGAGCTGTGGAGCGGTGGGGAGGAAGAGGGAGTCGAGGCGGAGCTCCTGAGCTAGTCGGGGGAGCGAGGGGTGGTCGGAGACGGTGGCTATGGCGAACGGCGGCGAGTGTGGTGCTCGGCCGTGTGAGAGAGAGAGCGAGGAAGAGGAGAGGAGAGCCGGGGGAAGAGTGAGAGAGAGCAGGGGGGAGGGCGTGGCGTCGTCCAGGGCGTCGAGCGAGGAGGGGAGGCCAGGCAAGCAGGCGAGCAGGTGGCGTGGCGCGGTGGCGCGCGCGCGCGCCGGCCACACTCCCCTCCCTCTGTCGGGACGAAGACGACAGAGGAGGGAGGTGGGCTGGGCCGGCTGCTGGCTGGGCCAGCCAGCTGGCTGGGCCACACAGTGGAGGAGCCCAGGTAAGCTCCTCCTGTTATATATTTTTCTGTTTTTTAATTTCTGACATTTGTTTTGATTTAAATAATATATTAAATCATTTATTTAACTTATGCCAATTTTTGCAGGAGCTATTTATATTATTCCAGAGCTCTTTTATAATTGGCATAATATTTGGGCATATATTAATATATATAATTAATATATTTCCAATGCAAATATTTATGCATTAATTCCAAATGCCCAAAATAAATGTCCATGAGCCACTAAAAATATTGGTTTGATTTTTATCTCTGTCCAATATTTTCAGAGAGCAACATGAGCATTTTCTTGGATCCTTTTGGAGAAATTTTTATTTGGGTCATTTTCAAAATGGTTCTGAGGGTTTCACAGATCCCCATTTCAAGTTTCTGATGAAAGAGTAAACATGATGCAACACTCTAATGCATGACTTGCTAGGGTGTGACA
>NW_021261682.1:0-2798 GCF_002162155.2 Triticum dicoccoides
GGGGGGGGGGAGGATTTTAATATCCTTAGGCATGGTGGTGAGAAGAATAAAAAAATTGCAGTTGTAGATCCTCAGACCTTTTCATTCCTTGATTAATTCCTTGGGTGTACGGGAGATGCACATGAGCGGGGGGAAATACACCTGGACAAATAACCAGGCACACCCCACTCTGGAAAACTTAGACCGAATACTTATACCAGAGAGTTGGGGGATTTATTCCCCATGGTCTCCATGAGGAAACTGGTTCATGAAATCTCATATCACAACCCTTTGTTGCGTTACTTCGGAGAAGAGAAACGTGAGGCCCCTAAACCTCACAAGTTTTGCTTTAATCTAACTTGGATTATAGAAGAAAAGTTTCTTCCCACTATGAGAAAAATATGGGCTAGGAAAGTGCAATCGTCAGACACCATTGATATTCTCAACATAAAACTAAAAAGGTTCAAAACTTACTTTAAAGGCTGGGGTCCGATAAATATGGATATGGTAAAAAAATAAAAGAATAACTCAGAGTGGAATTGTCTATGTTGGAAGAATTGGAGGAAAATGGTCCCTTGTCCGCTGAGTTATATAGTATCAAACTGGATGTGTTCGATGAGTTACATCAGATTTTGGTGAATGACAAGATTTTTTGGTTACAACAATCACATGCTCGCTGGTTGTTGAAGGGCGATATGAACATTGATTACTACCATAAGATAGTGAATGGTAGCAAGAGGAAAAACAATATTCACTCGCTAAAATCTGGTGAAATGTAGATTGAGGGTATAGAGAACTTGATAGCGCATGCAATTGAATTTTATAGAAACCTTTTTGGTCCCACCCTTGGTAATAGGTTCCATTTGGATCCTGACACATGGTTTGATAGTAAAAAACTTAGCAAGACTAATAATCTTGACCTATGCCGAGAGTTCACAGAAATGGAGGAGAAAGAAGATTTATTTTCTACGACATCGAATAGGCCCCCCAGTCCTGATAATATCTTCTTCAATTGTATCAGGCGTGCTGGATATTGTCAAGGAAGACATTATGTCTCTTTTTAAACACTTTCACAAAGGGAAGTTGAATGTGCAATGTCTCAATTTTGGAGTTATAACATTGCTGCCCAAAACTTCGGGCGCTGATAAAATTCAGCAATTCAGACCCACATGCCTTTTGGGATGCCCCTACAAACTGATCACTAAAGTGCTAGACCGTCGTGTAGAGAAATATGCAGGCAAGCTATTTAGTGATGGGTCTCCAACGTATCTAAATTTTTTGATTGTTTCATGCTATTATATTACCCGTTTTGGAAGTTTATTGGCCTTACTTTACACATTTGTTTCATTTTTGGGACTAATCGAGGCCTAGCCCGCCCGTATTGCCGTTTTTTGCCTATTTCAATGTTTCGAAGAAAAGGAATATCAAAGGAGTCCAAACGGAATGAAACCTTCGGGAGCGTGATTTTTGGAACGAACGTGATCCAGAGGACTTGGAGTGCAAGTCAAGAAGCGATCGAGGCGGCCACGAGGGTGGAGGGCGCCCCCCCTGCTAGGCGCGCCCCCTGTCTCGTGGGCCCCTTGGGTGGCCACCGACATACTTCTTCCACCTATATATACCCACGTACCCTGAAAACATTAGAGGCGACCACGAAAACCTAGTTCCACCGCCGTAACCTTCTTTATCCGCAAGATCCCATTTTGGAGCCTTCGCCGACGCTCCGCCGGAGGGGGAATCGATGATGGAGGGCCTCTACATCATCTCCAAGGCCTCTCCGATGAGTTGTGAGTAGTTTACCACAGACCTTCGGGTCCATAGTTATTAGCTAGATGGCTTCTTCTCTCTCTTTCAATCTCAATACCATGTTCTCATCAATCTTCTTGGAGATCTATTCGATGTAACTCTTTTCGCGGTGTGTTTGTCGAGATCCGATGAATTGTGGGTTTATAATCAAGTTTATCTATGAGAAATATTTGAATCTCCTCTGAATTCTTTTATTTGTGATTAAGTTATCTTTGCAAGTCTCTTTGAATTATCGGTTTGGTTTGGCCTACTAGATTGATCTTTCTTGCAATGGGAGAAGTGCTTAGCTTTGGGTTCAGTCTTGCGGTGTCCATTCCCAGTGACAGCAAGGGCAGCAAGGCACACATTGTATTGTTGCCATCGTGGATAAAAAGATGGGGTTTATATCATATTGCATGAGTTTATCCCTCTACATCATATCATCTTTCTTAATGCGTTACTCTGTTCTTTATGAACTTAATACTCTAGATGCATGCTGGATAGCGGTCGATGTGTAGAGTAATAGTAGTAGATGTAGAATCGTTTCGGTCTACTTGTCATGGATGTGAAGCCTATATACATGATCATGCTTAGATAATCTCATAATTATTCGCTTTTCTATCAATTGCTCGATAGTAATTTGTTCACCCACCGTAATACTTATGCTATCTTGAGAGAAGCCACTAGTGAAACCTATGGCCCCCGGGTCTATCTTTTATCATATAAGCTTTCCATCTACTTTTATTTGCATCTTTACTTTTCCTATCTATATCATAAAATACCAAAAATATATTTATCTTATCATATTATCTCTATCAGATCTCACTTTCGCAAGTGGCCCTGAAGGGATTGACAACCCCTTTGTTGCGTTGGTTGCAAGTTCTTTGTTTGTTTGTGTAGGTGCGTGGGACTTCTGAGGAGCCTCCTACTGGATTGATACCTTGGTTTTCAAAAACTGAGGGAAATACTTACGCTACTATTGCTGCATCACCATTTCCTCTTCAAGGAAAACCAACGCAAGCTCAAGACCTAGCAAG
>NW_021261683.1:0-1149 GCF_002162155.2 Triticum dicoccoides
TCCGAGTGTGCTCCTCCCTTGTTTACGTGCAGCGCCATGATTTTGTTAGTGTTCTAGGCTCGCGTCTCTAGTACGGTCTAGCCTAGGACCAGCACAGTACCGTCGTTGAGCATTTATTGAACTTTGCATCTCTGAATTGATTATTGCTGACCCTTTTTGCTACCATATTATAAGCCTTCCCAGCTCCACATACATCTACATCGTGCGTTTGACTCTCCCTGGTAATCGCTCTATCCAAGCTTTGAGAGTTTTGACTACATCGGTTGTCGATCACCGCCTGCTGCTGGGTAAGAACTGGTAAGAATTTGAGATTTGCTTGACGGATTTGTGACACCCGCCACCACCACTTGTTAGTAGTCTGTAGGATCATATTTTTGTGTGTTTCTATTGCTGCTAACCATGCCAGGATCACAAGCCGACGAGACTTACTGGGAGAACTTGACGAACAAGGAGCTTCATGATAAGTTTCAGCAAATGATGAGTGGAGAGGTGCAAGATGTGCTAAACAGATTTGACGAGGCCATGGAGAAGACGTTTGAAACAAAGCTCGATAACAAGTTTGCTGAATTGCTTTCACGTTTTCCACCACCACCACGGGCTGCACCTGCCGCACCTCTGCAACAACAACAACAACAACAACAACAACAACAACAACAACAACAACAACAACAACAACAACAACGACGACGACGACGATGACGACGACGACGACTACCTCCACATCGGGAAACAACCCTCCGTCGAGCGAGCCGTGTCCCTCTTTAGCCTGGCCAAACTGCTGGTGCTGCTGTTGATACTTCTGTGGCTCCTGCTGCTGATGTGGAGGAGGATGATTATGTGGGAGATTACGAGGATGAGGTTGATCAAAATCAGAACTACGTGCAACCACCAGCACCACAATGATAGAGGCAAAGGTGTCCCGTCTTTCGATGAGATGATGGATATCGCTTTGGTGGCAGTCGACTTTGACGATCCGACTACGAACGTGCGAGGACGTCGCGCCTTAGCAATCGCTAAACCAACTCCGAGAGGTTATTGACCACGCCGGAGCACGATCAACCTGACCACGAGGGTCTGTTTCCTGCGAGCAAATGAAGAACAAGCAAGAAACTGAGATTGCAATCTGGATATTGCGAATATAAGATGAAA
>NW_021261684.1:0-1157 GCF_002162155.2 Triticum dicoccoides
AAAAAAGAGGAAAAAAAGTGAGAAAAAGGAAAAAAAAATTCCGAGTGTGTTCCTCCCTTGTTTACGTGCAGCGCCATGATTTTGTTAGTGTTCTAGGCTCGCGTCTCTGGTACGGTCTAGCCTAGGACCAGCACAGTACCGTCGTTGAGCATTTATTGAACTTTGCATCTCTGAATTGATTATTGCTGACCCTTTTTGCTACCATATTATAAGCCTTCCCAGCTCCACATACATCTACATCGTGCGTTTGACTCTCCCTGGTAATCGCTCTATCCAAGCTTTGAGAGTTTTGACTACATCGGTTGTCGATCACCGCCTGCTGCTGGGTAAGAACTGGTAAGAATTTGAGATTTGCTTGACGGATTTGTGACACCCGCCACCACCACTTGTTAGTAGTCTGTAGGATCATATTTTTGTGTGTTTCTATTGCTGCTAACCATGCCAGGATCACAAGCCGACGAGACTGACTGGGAGAACTTGACGAACAAGGAGCTTCATGATAAGTTTCAGCAAATGATGAGTGGAGAGGTGCAAGATGTGCTAAACAGATTTGACGAGGCCATGGAGAAGACGTTTGAAACAAAGCTCGATAACAAGTTTGCTGAATTGCTTTCACGTTTTCCACCACCACCACGGGCTGCACCTGCCGCACCTCTGCAACAACAACAACAACAACAACAACAACAACAACAACAACAACAATAACAACAACAACAACAACAACAACAACAACGACGACGACGATGACGACGACGACGACTACCTCCACATCGGGAAACAACCCTCCGTCGAGCGAGCCGTGTCCCTCTTTAGCCTGGCCAAACTGCTGGTGCTGCTGTTGATACTTCTGTGGCTCCTGCTGCTGATGTGGAGGAGGATGATTATGTGGGAGATTACGAGGATGAGGTTGATCAAAATCAGAACTACGTGCAACCACCAGCACCACAATGATAGAGGCAAAGGTGTCCCGTCTTTCGATGAGATGATGGATATCGCTTTGGTGGCAGTCGACTTTGACGATCCGACTACGAACGTGCGAGGACGTCGCGCCTTAGCAATCGCTAAACCAACTCCGAGAGGTTATTGACCACGCCGGAGCACGATCAACCTGACCACGAGGGTCTGTTTCCTGCGAGCAAATGAAGAACAAGCAAGAA
>NW_021261685.1:0-2346 GCF_002162155.2 Triticum dicoccoides
ACATCCATAGATTCATGATTATTTTCAATCAAAGAAGACAAAGGCATATCATTGGGATCAAGAGGTGTATTTTTAGTAGCAAACATCTTCATAAGTTCATCCATCTTTCCACTCAAAACATTGATTTCTTCTATAGCATGCACTTTTTTACTAGAAGATCTTTCGGTGTGCCATTGAGAATAATTAGCCATAATATTATCAAGAAGTTTTGTAGCATCTCATAACGTGATTTCAATAAACGTGCCTCTCGCGGCCGAATCTAAGAGATTTCTAGAAGCAAAGTTCAAACCGGCATAAAATTTTTGTGTGATCATCCATAAATTCAAACCATGAGTAGGGCAATTGCGAAGCATCAATTTCATTCTTTCCCAAGATTGGGCAACATGCTCATGATCAAGTTGTTTAAAATTCATAATATCGTTCCTAAGAGGAAACTACTTAGAGATAAAAGCATCTTTGCACTTGTTCCAAGAATCAATACTATTTTTAGGCAAAGACGAAAACCAAACTTTAGCACGATCTCTAAGTGAAAACGGAAATAACTTCAATTTGACAATATTGTTATCCGTATCTTTCTTCTTTTGCATATCACACAAATCAACAAAATTGTTTAGATGAGTAGCGGGATCTTCAATAGGAAGGCCGGCGAATTGATCTTTCATACCAAGATTCAGCAAAGCAGTATTGATTTCACAAGACTCAACATCATTAAGAGGAGCAATCGGAGTACTAAGGAAATCATTATTATTGGTATTCGAGAAATCACACAATTTGGTATTATCTTGCGCCATGGCAACAAGTTATCCCACACACAAGAAAACAGAAAAAGACAAGCAAAAAAGAGAGGAGGAGATTGGGAAAGAGAGGGCGAATAAAACGGCAAGGGTGAAGTGAGGGAGAGGAAAACAATAGGCAGAAGGCAAATAATGTAAATGCGAGGGAGATGGGTTTGTGATGGGTACTTGGTATGTCTTGGCTTGAGCGAAGAACTCCCCTGCAACGGCGCCAGAAATCGCACGTTGGCGGGAGGTCAAATCTTGACTTGAATTGGTGGAAGCCTCCCGGGCAACGGCGCCAAAAATCCTTCTTGCTACGTCTTGAGCTTGCGTTGGTTTTCCTCGAAGAGGAGAGGGTGATGCAGCGATAGTAGCATAAGTATTTCCCTCAGTTTTGAGAACCAAGGTATAGATCCAGTAGGAGGCTACTCAAAAGTCCCACGCACCTACACAAACAAACTGAGAACTCGCAACCAACACAATAAAGGGGTTGTCAATCCCTTCACGGCCACTTGCGAAAGTGAGATCTAATAAAGATAGTATGATAAGATAAATATATTTTTTGTATGTTATAATATAGATGCAAAAAGTAAAGATGCAAATAAAAGTAGATTGAAATCAAATATGATAAGAGATAGACCCGGGGGCCATTGGTTTCACTAGTGGATTCTCTCAAAATAGCATAAGTATTACGGTGGGTGAACAAATTAATGTCGAGCAATTAATATAAACGCGCATAGTTATGAGATTATCTAGGCATGATCATGTATATAGGCATCACGTCCATAACAAGTAGACCACCTCCTGCCTGCATCTACTACTATTACTCCACACATCGACCGACTCCTGCCTACATCTAGAGTATTAAGTTCATAAGAATAGAGTAACGCATTAAGCAAGATGACATGATGTAGAGGGATAAACTCAAGCAATATGATATAAACCCCATCTTGTTATCCTCGAATACAACAATACAATACGTGCCTTGCAACCCTTTCTGTCATTGGGCAAGGACACTGCAAGATTGAACCCAAAGCTAAACACTTTTCCCATGGCAAGAAAGCTCAATCTAGTAGGCCAAACCAAACTGATAATTCGAAGAGACTTGCAAAGATAACTCAATCATACATAAAAGAATTCAGAGAAGATTCAAATATTATTCATAGATAAACTTGATCACAAACCCACAATTCATCGGATCTCGACAAACACACCACAAAAAGAGTTTACATTGAATAGATCTCCACAAGAGAGGGGGAGAACATTGTATTGAGATCCAAAAAGAGAGAAGAAGCCATCTAGCTAATAACTATGGACACGTAGGTCTGTGGTAAACTACTCACAACTCATCGAAGGGTCAAGGATTTTGATGTAGAGGCCCTCCATGGTCGATTCCCCCTCCGGCAGAGTGCCGACGAAGGCTCCAAGATGAAATCTCGCGGATACACAAGGTTACGGTGGCGGAAATTGTGTTTCGTCCGCCTCCTGGATGTTTTCGGGGTACGTAGGTATATATAGGAGGAAGAAGTACGTCGGTGGCCGCCCGAGGGGCCCACGAGACAGGGGGTGC
>NW_021261686.1:0-546 GCF_002162155.2 Triticum dicoccoides
GTCCCCATCTCCCTGTCGCGTCGACGCTGCCCCACCGACTTCACCGGCGTCGCCACGCCCCGCCCCGCGTCGGACGCCGCCCTCCACTCCGAAACCGGACCGAACCACGACCTCTCCCTCGTCACCGAACCTCTTCGCCTGGAGCTCGATGCGCCGCCGCCTGGACCTCGCCGGCCTCCCCGCCCGGACCGCACGCCTTCCTCGTCCTCCTCCCCGTCGGACCACCTCGAGCTTCGCCGCCCGATCCCCTGCTCCGAACGTGAGCACCTCCTCTTCCACCTCTCTCTCTCCTGTAGCCGGATTGGCCATGCTCGCGCTCTCCCGCTCGCACTCGGCCCTCCCCCTTGCCACTCCTTACTGCTGCTGCTTGCGGCCTTGTCCAGGGCATGCCCTGTGCGGCCCTGCCCACTGCCGCATAGCCACCATGCTCGCCGGCCCCGCCGCTCACTGTGCCCCCCCCCTTGGTGCTGTTGCTCGAGCAGTGGCCGCGGCCACAGCCGCCGCCGGCACCGGACCCCGGTAGCTCGCGGCTGCGCCATTCGGGCA
>NW_021261687.1:0-860 GCF_002162155.2 Triticum dicoccoides
ATACTGAACAGAAAAGAAGTCCGGAGTTCAAATAAGTTTAAAAAACATTGAAGTGCCCCTGTAACAGATGAGTTCTTATCCGAAACCCTGATACTCCGAAAGAGTTTGTCCAGTTTGTAAACGAAGTGCGTCCAATTTTTGTCGTGACCCTCTCTACTCTTTCGCACATGCTATGCGGGTGAAATGATGATACCATGCCATTTTTCAACATTTTGAGAATTCATTTTGTAGTGATTTTCAATTTCACGGTCATTTAGCTCTCTAAACAATTAGGTAAATGGCCGAAAAACAACAAATGATGTAAGAACATGTTGGAAATTGATGACGTTGCTTTGAATGATGCATACTAAGTACAAAAGAAGTCCGGAGTTCAAATAAGTTTAAAAAACATTGAAGTGGCTGTGTAACAGATGAGTTCTCGTCCGAAACCCTGATACTCCGAAAGAGTTTGTCCAGTTTGTACACGAAGTGCGTCCAGTTTTTGTCGTGACCCTCTCTACTCTTTCACACATGCTATGCGGGTGAAATGATGATACCATGCCAAGTTTGAACATTTTCAGAATTCATTTTGTAGTGATTTTCAATTTCAAGATCATTTAGCTCTCTAAACAATTAGGCAAATGACCGAAAAACAGCAAATGATGTCAGAACATGTTGGAAATTGATGACATCGCTTTGAATTCTGCATACTGAACACAAAAGAAGTCCGGAGTTTAAATAAATTTAAAAAACATTGAAGTTGTCGTGTAACAGATGAGTTCTCGTCCGAAACCCTGATACTCCGAAAGAGTTTGTCCAGTTTGTACACGAAGTGCGTCCAGTTTTTGCTGTGACCCTCTCTACTCTTTCGCACATGCTAT
>NW_021261688.1:0-992 GCF_002162155.2 Triticum dicoccoides
TTGGGGCGAACTAACTTTTCTGCAGGCCGACCTTCATCATGGACACCACGTGCATCTTCTACTTCAACTGCACCAGCACCTCCATCCGGTGCCACCTCCAGCCGTGATACAAGAAAACAGGCACAACCACCATTATCTGCCAAGAGCGCACCTGCGGGGCCTGCACAGCGTTCTTCTTCTTCCATGGCATCAACAGGGCACACAAGTGATATTATTTGTCGTCGTTGTAAGGGAGGAGGTCATTATGCGAGAGAATGCAAATCTCCGCGTGTGATGATTGCTACCGCGGATGGTGGATATGAGTCCGCTAGTGACTATGATGAGGAGACTTTGGCTCTTATTACACGTGAAGAACATGGTGGCGATGATTCTGATCATGAGACGCAATACATGGCTCCTGAAGACGCTGATAGGTATGAATGTTTAGTTGCTCAACGTGTTTTGAGTGTGCGGGTCACACAAGCTGAGCAAAATCAGAGGCACAATTTGTTCCATACCAAGGGAGTTGTGAAGGAATGTTCTGTGCGCGTCATCATAGACGGAGGGAGCTGCAACAATTTGGCTAGCATGGAGATGGTGGAGAAGCTTTCTCTCACCACAAGACCACATCCACATCCTTACTACATCCAATGGTTCAACAACATCGGCAAGGTTAAGGTAACACGTACTGTTCGTGTGCATTTTAGTATCTCTACATATGCTGATTATGTTGATTGTGATGTGGTACCTATGCAAGCATGTTCCTTATTACTTGGTAGACCATGGCAATTTGATAAAAATTCTGTACACCATGGTAGAAACAATCACTATACTCTTGTTCATAAGGATAAAAATATTACTTTGCTTCCTATGACTCCTGATTCCATTTTGAAAGATGATATTAATAGAGCTAATAAAGCAAAACAGGAGACGAATAAGAGTGAAAATCAGATTGTGGCAAAAGAATTTGAGCAACAAATGAAGCCTAATAATAAACCATCTAGTGTTGCTTC
>NW_021261689.1:0-1402 GCF_002162155.2 Triticum dicoccoides
AGGAGCGAGAGAGTAGGGTTTTATCGAGATGAACAAGGGGGTTTGCTTGCCTGGTAAATCAACAAGG
The DNA here is from genome assembly GCF_002162155.2 of Triticum dicoccoides. NCBI lineage: Eukaryota > Viridiplantae > Streptophyta > Magnoliopsida > Poales > Poaceae > Triticum > Triticum dicoccoides. Next base: position 68 of record NW_021261689.1, read on the forward strand.
GAGGCACTGCTTCACAGACAGGTACTCTGGAACGTCTCCGGAGCAGGACCTATCGAGAAGGAACGGTGCCGGCAATCAATACACAATCATATGCAACAATATGATGCATGAACATGGCATGTAGATGTGATGCTGTTGAGCTAATGCAACTAGTAAACATTTGGTTTGAAGTCCATTTGAACCAAAGGTTCAAATGCATTACTAAATTAAGTCTCTTATATATGCCATAATGTGTTTTCCCATATTCAGCATGTATAAGTTGGTTTTTCATGCATGAAACTAGTACAGATGGAAAGGTTGCATTTTTCTGATAATTTTTCATATATAAATTATTTTAATCTGAGCTACGGTTGAATTTCTATGAATTTTTGAAGTTTAAAATCATTTTCTGGATTTTCCTGATTTAATTAAATCCAGAAATTATATACTGCGCCAGCATGACGTCAGCACGACGTCAGCGGGTCAACGCGGCTGTCCAGGGTCAAACCTGATGTGTGGGATCCACACGTCAGTGACACTGGGGTTAACCCCGAGTCAAAGCTGGGCTGACTAGCTTTGACTAAACCCTGGGCCCACTGGTCAGCGTCAGTAGGTGGGGATTAGTGCCTAATTGGCAAAACCACGTCAGCCCGCCGGAGTTCTGGCCGGCGGCGACCATTAGCGCGGCGGCGACTCGCCGGACTTGTGCTACAGGCGGCGTTTGGTCGCGCGAAGACCACCGGGGCGTAGCCCGTCGTCATCCGCAACCAGGGGAGCTGATGGGGGGGCTGCGGGGGCACCGGAGCTCGCCGGAGCGAAGCTCGGGGCGGCCGCCGGAGTTCGGCTGTGTTCGGGGGCGCGGCTGCAGTGTGCAAACGCACGAACTAAAGCGCTAGCGGGGCACTACGAGGTGCGGCGAGAGTGCTAGGTGCACTGGCGTGGCCAAAAGGTCGCCGGAGCAACACCGGCGACAAGCTCGAGCGGAGGCGAGCTTCGGCCATGGCGGAGCTAAGGCCTAGACGGGGCAAACGGACACGGGGAGGAGGGGGTTCGGTGCGGGGGCTCACTGCGGAACCAGCGAGCGCGAGGGCGAGGTCGGGGATGCCCGGTAGCTTCCGAATCGCCGGCGAGGATCCACGGCGGCCGGAGGCGAATTTGGCGACGGCGACGGCTCCACGGGGTGTCCGGAGGGGCACGGCTTGACGGGGAGCTTCAGGGCGGAGGAGCGGAGCTTCCGCGTGTGTCGGGGAGGCGAGGGGAGGTCGGTGGCGATGGCTATGGCGAACGGCGGCGGCGGTGGTTCTCGGGTGCGCTCGGGGAAGAGAGAGAGCAGGGGGGGAGGAGGAATGAGAGGGC
>NW_021261690.1:0-2306 GCF_002162155.2 Triticum dicoccoides
GCATATGTACGGCCAGGGCCCGTGTACATGGCTGGTTGGAATGGAGAAACTGCGTCGTCGTCGTGTTCATGGGGAGGCAACCGGCTTGGTCGCAACGAAATGCATCGTCGTGTTCATCAGGAGGGCATGGACGGAACATCCGATGGAAACGAGGCCAGGCACACCGCAGAACATAGGAAACGGCCTTGTGTTCGACCGGCCACGGTCGAAACTGGATCCTATTCATTGGGAGGGGTCTGGCGTACCGCAAAACAGAGGAAACAGACTTCTGTTGGACCTTCTATGGTCGAAACTAGGTCCTGTTGATCAGGAGGGGTGTGGCGTACCACAAAACGGAGGAAACAGACTTGTGATGGAGAGCTATGGTCGAAACAGGGGTCTGGTTCATTGGGAGGGGTGTGGCGTACCGCAAAACGGGACTCCACGGGATACTGTTCATCTCCACCGTCGACCTCCTCCAGCCTCCACGGGCTACTATTCATCCACCGTCGACCTCCTCTAGCCTCCACCTGTGACTGTTCATCCACGGGCTCTTGTTCATCCAGCCTCCACCGCGCGCTCCTCCATCGGCTACTGTTCAACCAGCCCTCTCCATGGGGTCCTGTTCAACCACCCCTCCACGGGCTACTGTTCATCCAGCCCAACATCGGCTACTGTTCAACCAGCCCTCCACAGGTTACTGTTCAACCTTCCCTCCATGGGGTCCTGTTCATCCAGCTCTCCACGGGGTCCTGTTCATCCACACCCAACCGGCTCGATCGATCGGGGTCCTGTTCATCCAGTGGCAACACCACGGGGTCCTGTTTATCCAACCCCCACTGGGAACTGTTCATCCACCCCCCCCCCAACAAAGCTCATTGTTCATCCAGAGGCAGCATCAATTGGCTTCAGTTAGTAGCAATAGCGAAGGTATTGCTCGATCGCTCGCGTTCAGTAATGCGTAGCCTGCAGTGCAATCGCTCGGGTTCAGTTAGGTGACGCCTCGCTCGGGTTCAGTTAGAGCCCAATGCCTCGCACCCACGCGCGTGCATGTACGAGAGAAATGTGCAAACCTCCGTGCATCGCTCGGCCCCGACCACCCACCGTAACCGGGAACACCCCGATATTTTCCTCGCCCTCACTTCTACCATGGTTTTTTCCATCATGGACGGCCCAAAGAATGTAATGCAACTGCGTCTCTGGCCCGCCCAGGAAGAAAAGCCCATTTTCTGTCATGATTTTTTGTCATAGAAGTAGGAGCCCACCACATCTATGATGATACCGGGTTTTGTCACAATTATCATCATGGAAGTGTCATAAGCATGACAGAAAAAATTGTTCGGCCCAAAATGTCACGTGTGTGTCTTTTTTTCTAGTGTTTAGTACGAACTCTAGGAAAGATTGATCGGAAAGAATAGTTTTGAGGTGGTTTCGTACTCTACAAACAATTTCTATCTTTTGTTCTCCGCTAATAGGAACTTGGGAGTGATTTTTCATTGCACTTTGAGGGACAATCATATGATCCAACTATGTTAGCATTGTTGAGAGATTGCACGAGTGAAAGTATGCACCCTAGGCCTCATTTTCAAGTATTGCAATCCCGCTTTTGTGCCCGTTTACTATTTGTTACCTTGCTGTTTTTATTTATTCAAATTATAAAAATATATTTCTACCATCCATATTACACTTTTATCACCATCTCTTCGCCGAACTAGTGCACCTATACAATTTGCCATTATATTGGGTGTGTTGGGGACAAGAGATTTCTTGTATTTGGTTGCAGGCTCGTTTGAGAGAGACCATCTTCATCCTACACCTCTCATGGATTGATAAACCTTAGGTCATCCACTTGAGGGAAAATTGATAATGTCCTACAAAACTCTGCGCTTGGAGGCCCAACACATGTCTACAAGAATAAAGTTGCGTAGTAGACATCAATAGATTACCCCAATGTCACCTCAGGAATCCGCGAGTTGAGTGCCAAAACATATATCAAGTGAATTAATACAATACCCCATTTTCACCATGAGTATTCAATTGCAAGACATATATCAAGTGTTCTCAAATCCATAAAAGTATTCAATCCGATAACAACGAAATCTGAAAGGGAAAACTACAATTCATCACAACCAGACATAGAGGGGGAAACACCATATGATCCGACTATATTAACAAAGCCCGCGATACATCAAGATCGTGACATCTCAAGAACATGAGAGATAGAGATTAAACACATAGCTACCGGTACAAACCCTCAGCCCTGAGGGTGGACTACTCCCTCCTCATCGTGGTGGCCGCCGGGATGATGAAGATGGCCACCGGAGATG
>NW_021261691.1:0-1168 GCF_002162155.2 Triticum dicoccoides
GTGCTTCACTCTAAGTCAGGAGGAGATCGAGCAGTTTTTCACCTGCCTCCTAGGAGTAAAACTTCCTTACGGTTACGCGGGGAAGATAAGCAGATACCTAGACCCAGCGAAGCAGAAGTTCAGCGGGATGAAGTCTCACGACTGTCACGTGCTGATGACGCAGATACTTCCAGTTGCAATCCGTGGGATCATGGACGCGCACGTCTGTGAAACGCTATTTGGCCTATGCAACTTCTTCGACGTCATCTCTCGGAAGTCGATTGGCGTGAGGCAACTCAGAAGGCTACAGGAAGAGATCGTGGTGATACTATGCGAGCTTGAGATGTACTTCCCGCCCGCATTCTTCGACGTTATGGTGCATCTGCTGGTCCATATAGTGGAGGATATCATCCAACTCGGGCCGACGTTCCTGCACAGCATGATGCCGTTCGAAAGGATGAATGGTGTCATCAAAGGATACGTTCGCAACATGTCACGTCCAGAAGGAAGCATAGCCAGGGGCTTTCTGACCGAAGAGTGCATCTCCTACTGCACGAATTATCTAGGCATCGAGGACCCCGTTGGTCTGCCCGTCAACAGGCACCTCGGCAGGCTCGCTGGATGGGGTCACCGTGAGGGTCGCCGCGAAATGCATGTCGACTTCGAGGGTCGACTCGCCGACTTTGAAAGAGCAAACCTAGTCGCGCTACAACACATAGACGTGGTCGATCCTTGGTTGGTAGAGCACAAAACCTTTATTAAAAAGACGTGCAATGACCGAGGCCAACAGAGGACGGACGGAGATATACTCAAAGAGCACAACTCATGTTTCACGCGTTGGTTCAAGCATAAGCTTCTGTCGTACCCTTTACATGAGGATTCTTCCGCGGAAGAACAACTCATATTCGCCTTGTCACAGGGCGCCGAGCACAACCTGATGACCTATGAGGCATACGATATCAACGGCTACACATTCTACACCGAGGCCAAGGACATGAAGAGCGATGGTTATCAGAACTCCGGGGTAACGATGGAATCCTACACCGGTAACGACAAGGACAGATACTACGGAAGGATCGAGGAGATCTGGGAGCTGAGCTACGCTGGAGAGAAGGTCCCGATGTTCCGTGTCAGATGGGCCAAGAACGTCATAAAACAAGACCGGTATTTCACCACCATGGTTATACCC
>NW_021261692.1:0-1863 GCF_002162155.2 Triticum dicoccoides
CAAGGGTCTTTCTTACTCTGTCCATCTCAGAGCGGCTTTAGGCGGGCACTAACATTGATTATGTAATTTCCTCAAGATAAAAGAACATTATTCTGGAATTTAATATGTCATCACTTTTTTTTGAGCTGTTAGAGCACCCGGGAGAAAAAGCTTTCAAAATGGTGGGCATTCAGTTGTAGTTCTTTTTCATGCAGATAGGCCTTCCAACTTTCCAAGAATCTTACTCTGGATTAATTACATAACATACAGAAGCAGAGTCATGTTGCTGGTCTATTGAGCATAAAATTAAACTTTGTATACAAGCAGGGCTATTAAGCCTATTATTCTCTACAAGATTACCTTCGTAGAACTATTAAACATGATCGAATTTTACGTAGTAGAACAGTGTCTAGTTTCAAGCATATTGAAGTACAGTTATAGGTTTTCTTTTAGTGAATATAGTGACACCATTGTTTGGTTTCAAGCTTGGGAGTTACAGTGCATATAATCTCTCACCTGAGAAGCCATCACCGAGAGGCCTACTCATCATGTAACGAGAGAGATCGTCGACGAGCAGCAGGAAGTAGCGTCGACCTCCTGGGGTGGCTGGCGTCACCGGGCCGCACAGGTCTCCGTCCACGAGCTCCAGCCTCTCCTTGGCCTGAAAACTCGCCTGTTGGGGAAAGGGGAGTCGTGTCTGCTTCGTCCGCATGCAGATGTCGCAGAACTGCTCCACATGGTCAAGGCATGGCAGACCTTGTACCATCTCCTTGGCACTTAGACGCTTCAGGGCCTCAAAATGAAGGTGCCCAAAGCGCTCATGCCATTGCCACGCCTCGTCATCCCGATGGACAGCGAGACAGACTGGTTGTGCCACCTGCACATCAAGGACGTAGAGTCGATTTTCACCTCTAGGAACCTTGGCGAGAAGACGACACTGGCGATCCCACCGGTGCTCTCCCGTCTTGGTGGTGAAGATGACGGAGCCGACGCCCTTAATTTCCACAACGGAGGAATCCCCAAACTTGACGGAGCCTCGCGCGTCGGAGTCGAGCTCGGCGAAGAATTCCCTCCGATCGCTCATGTGGTGGGTGGCGCCAGTATCGAGGCACCACCCCGCAGTCTTGTCCTTCCCGGAGCCATCGCCGAGAAGAGCGTGTGCTTTTGGCTCATCGAGGTGGATGAGAGCCTTTGCGACTGGTGTCGCTGGAGGTAGCTCGATGCTTGCATGCGCCATGAACAGAGCCGTCTCCTCCTCCTTCGCCTGTGCGACGTGAGCCTGGCCTTGTCGTGGTTGTCGACACTCATTGGCCCAATGGCCAAGCCGCCCACAATTGTGACAATTGTTGTCCTGTGCCGGCTTGGGCTTGCTAGCGGCGCCGTCCTTAGCGCCTCCGCGGGCGTCACCTTCGGCACGTCCTTGTGCCCTTCCCGGGGGGGCCTCTTCGCGCCTTACGCTGCTTGCCACGCTTGCGGCCGCCCCTCGTGGAAGAAGGCCCCCCCTTCTTCCTGTCACTAAGGCTGGGATCCCACTGCTCCCGAGTTAGGAGCAGCTTCCCGCCAGTGGTGATGGGCCCCGAGGAAGGCTGTGGCTCGTTGGTGTCGACGACCTTGAGGCGACCTATCGCCTCCTCGATCGTCATCGTGGAGAGGTCCAGCAAAGACTCGATCGAGCGAGCCATCTGCTTGTACTTGTCGGGGATGCACCGGAAAAGCTTCTCGACAGCTCTCTCCTCGGTGTAGGTGGCATCGCCAAACTTCACCATCTTCTGCAGCAGAGTGTTGAAACGGAGAGCAAAGTCATCAACGTCCTCACCTAGCTTGAAACCCAGGCTCTCCCACTCCTTACGAAGTGCCTGCATGGTGGACTTGCGGGCATGATCG
>NW_021261693.1:0-1308 GCF_002162155.2 Triticum dicoccoides
TCAGTGGAAGGAACTGGGTTCTAATGTGCCGCAGTCATACCCAAAATATACAATACTTGTGCCCTGTTTTAGGGCAACCCAAAACAAAATTCAGCAACTTTTGGTTTTTGGGCAACTGTTTTGGCCGAAGAGGGACTTCATCAAATTCATACTGACACAGATTTTGTTAGATCTGGTATAGGAGGCACTGCGGTGGCTGTATGCATGGACTCTTCTGGGAATTACTTGCGATCATGTACGCTAGTAATTCATGGCATGAGAGAAGTTTCAACTCTAGAGGTATCGCTTGCAGGGAAGCTCTATCTTTGGCGGATGATCTTCTACTTCACAATTTTCTAGTGGCTACTGATTCTAAGCAGGTGGCTAATGATATCAACATGGGCTGCACTGGTATTCATGGTCTGATTGTAGCTGAGATTAAGTTAAGGACAACCAAATTTAATTGTAGTTTTTGTTTCTGAGAGTCAGGCCTTGAATAGAGAAGCCCATTTACTAGCCAAGCTTTTTGATTCTTTAGATTGTGGTAGACATGTCTGGTTGGGACAGCCTCATGATCACATTTATTTTCCCAGTTTTGTGAACCATGAATTAACAAAGTTTGGTGGTTCTTAAAAAATGAAGTTGCTGGAGCCGTTTTTTGCCCTCCAAGTAGTCAAAAAGCGACTGAGATGCTCTGACTGAGCACGAACAACACTATGTACAGATACCAGAACCAGTGTACCCCAAATGGCTAGGATTGTCAGGTAATAGTACTGAAACATGTTAACCAGAAACATGTAAAGATATCCTAAACAGTTCAACAGTGTCCACGTACAACTCACTCTAGACTGTTGACCGGGTCTTGGCCCATTCCTCAGACACAACTTTTTGACAAACTTTATTCAAGCCCTACAATAAGCCTGGTACGCAGAGTCGACCAAGTCACCTTCACTGAGATCAACCCAAAATCAGTCTTTATCTCTCGAGTATCAAGTCCATGCGTGTCTGCCTGGAAGGAACAACATCGTTCCGCTGAACCAGATGGCCCCGAGGCCGCCTTGAACTTCAAAACCAGAGTGGAACCATCCACTACAGCAACCACAGACCTCTTTAAATGACGTGACTCGCCAACTGTACCATTGAAGAGCCGAATTCCTTCGTTATAACCACCGATAAAACAGCGCAAGCGCAGATGAAAACTGCTCTGCACTTCTGACACGGCAACTTCAATATTCGCCATGACTGCGTCATCAACACGTGCTATGGTTAAGTCAACCGCACCACAGTCGCCTTGGATGCGATTTTTCAATGCACGATTCCATGGGCCCA
>NW_021261694.1:0-8601 GCF_002162155.2 Triticum dicoccoides
GACAAGGGGGAAATCATCACCATCGTCATCACCAACGCTCCTCTCATCGGGAGAGGGAAATCTCCATCAACATCTTCACCAGCACCATCTCATCTCCAAACCCCAGTTCATCTCTTGTATCCAATTTTGTCTCCAAGTCCGGGATTGGTGCTAGTAGGTAGCTAGTAGTGTTGATTACTCTTTGTAGTTGATGCTAGTTGGTTTATTTGGTGGAAGACCATATGTTCAGATCCTTTATGCATATTATTACCCCTATGATTATGAACATGAATATGCTTTGTGAGTAATTACGTTTGTTCCTGAGGACAAGGGAGAAGTCTTGCTATTAGTAGTCATGTGAATTTGGTATTCGTTCGATATTTTGATGAGATGTATGTTGTCTAACCTCTAGTGGTGTTATGTGAACCTCCACTACATAACACTTCACCATTATTTGGGCCTAGAGGAAGGCATTGGGAAGTAATAAGTAGATGATGGGTTGCTAGAGTGACAGAAGGTTAAACCCTAGTTTATGTGTTGCTTCGTAAGGGGCTGATTTGGATCCACATGTTTCATGCTATGGTTAGGTTTACCTTAATACTTTTGTTGTAGTTGCGGATGCTTGAAATAGAGGTTAATCATAAGTGGGATGCTTGTCCAAGTAAGGGCAGTACCCAAGCACCGGTCCACCCACATATCAAATTATCAAAGTACCGAACGCGAATCATTTGAGCGTGATGAAAACTAGCTTGACGATATTCCCATGTGTCCTCGGGAGCGCTTTTCCTATCATAAGAGTTTGTCCAGGCTTGTCCTTTTCTACAAAAAGGATTGGGCCACCTTGCTGCACCTTATTTACTTTTATTACTTATTGCTCGTTACCATTTATCTTATCACAAAACTATCTGTTACAACTTATTTCAGTACTTGCAGAGAATACCTTGTTGAAAACCGCTTATCATTTCCTTCTGCTCCTCGTTGGGTTCGACACTCTTACATTATTGAAAGGACTACGATAGATACCCTATACTTGTGGGTCATCAAGACTCTTTTCTGGCGCCATTGCCAGGGAGTGAAGCGCCTTTGGTAGGTGGAATTTGGTAAGGAAAAATTTATTTAGTGTGCTAAAATTTTTTGTCACTTGTTACAATGGAAAGTAATTGTTTGAGGGGCTTGTTCGGGGTATCTTCACCCCGTCCGGTTGAGCCAAGAGTTGCTCCTCAACCCACTGAACCTACTGAATCTATTGAAAATGAAACTCCTTTTGGAATTCCTTCGGGTATGATGGAAAAACTGCTAGCTAACACTTTCGCAGGAGATGGAACAAAGCATCCTGATGAACATCTACGCTTTGTGGATTATATTTGTGGACTATTTAAGCTTGCAGGTATACCCGATGATGTTGTTAAGAAGAAGGCTTTCCCTTTATCTTTGGAGGGAGACGCATTGACATGGTATAGGCTATGTGATGATACGAGATCATGGAACTATAAAAGAGTGAAATTGGAATTTCATCAGAAGTATTACCCTATGCATCTTGTTCATCGTGATCACAATTATATATATAATTTTTGGCCTCGCGAAGGAGAAAGCATCGCTCAAGCTTGGGGGAGGCTTAAATCAATGTTATATTCATGCCCCAATCATGAGCTCTCAAAATTGACAATTCTCCAGAATTTTTATGCTCGACTTTCTGATAACAATCGCACCATGCTCGATACTTCTTGTGCTGGCTCTTTTATGATGAAGCCTATTGAATTTGGATGGAATCTATTGGATAGAATTAAACGCAACTCTGAAGATTGGGACCTCGACGAAGGTAAGGAGTCAGGTATGACACCTAAGTTTGATTGTGTTAAATCTTTTATGGATACCGATATTTTCCGTAAGTTTAGCACTAAATATGGACTTGACTCTAAGATAGTAGCTTCTTTCTGTGAATCTTTTGCTACTTATGTTGATCTCCCCAAGGAGAAGTGGTTTAAATATCATCCTCCCATAGAAGTAAAAGTAGCTGCACCTATTAAAGTTGAAGAAAAGATTGTCACTTACAATGATCCTATTGTTCCTACTTATGTTGAGAAACCCCCTTTCCCTGTTAGAATGAAGGATCATGCTAAAGCTTCAACTGTTGTTCGTAAAAGCAATATTATGACTTATACACCTCCTGAGCAAGTCAAAGTAGAACCCAATATTGCTATTGTTAAAGATCTCTTGTCTGACAATGTTGATGGGCATGTTATTCAATTTTGTGGTGAAACTGCCAGAATTGCTAAACCTAGTGATAAAGATAAACATAGACCTGTGGTAGGCATGCCTATTATTTCTGTTAAAATAGGAGATCATTGTTATCATGGCTTGTGTGATATGGGTGCTAGTGCTAGTGTTATACCTTATGAATTATATAAAGAAATTAAGCATGAAATTGCACCTGCTGAGTTAGAAGAAATTGATGTCACAATTAAACTCGCCAATAGAGATACTATTTCACCAGTGGGAATTGTTAGAGATGTTGAAGTCTTGTGTGGGAAAACTAAATATCCTGCTGATTTTCTTGTTCTTAGTTCCCCGCAAGATAGCTTTTGTCCCATTATATTTGGTAGACCCTTCTTGAGTACTGTTAATGCTAAGATAGACTGCGAAAAGAATGTTGTTACTATTGGCTTGGATAATATGGTTCATGAGTTTAATTTCTCTAAATTTAGTAAACAACATCATGAGGAAGAATTGCCTAGTAAGGATGAAATTATTGGTCTTGCCTCTATTGCTGTACCTCCTAGTGATCCTTTAGAACAGTATTTGCTAGATCATGAAAATGATATGTTTATGAATGAAAGAAGGGAAATAGATGAAGTATTCTTTAAACAGGAACCTATTCTGCAACACAATTTGCTTGTTAAAATCCTAGGGGATCCTCCTCCTCCCAAGGGTGATCCCATTTTTGAGCTTAAACCGTTGCCTGATAATCTTAAATATGCTTATCTTGACGAAAAGAAAATATATCCTGTCATTATTAGCGCTAACCTTTCAGAGCATGAAGAGGAAAGATTATTGAAAACTCTGAAGAAGCACCGTGCTGCTATTGGATATACTCTGGATGATCTTAAGGGCATTAGTCCCACTCTATGTCAACATAAAATAAATTTGGAAGCTGATGCCAAACCAGTTTGTGATCCTCAACGACGTTTGAATCCTAAAATGAAAGAAGTGGTAAGGAAAGAAATACTAAAGCTTCTGGAGGCAGGTATAATTTATCCCATTGCTGATAGTCAGTGGGTAAGTCATGTTCATTGTGTCCCTAAGAAGGGAGGTATTACTGTTGTCCCTAATGATAAAGATGAATTGATCCCTCAAAGAATCATCACAGGGTATAGGATGGTAATTGATTTCCGTAAGTTAAATAAAGCTACTAAGAAAGATCATTACCCCTTACCTTTTATTGATCAAATGCTAGAGAGGCTATGCAAACATACACATTATTGCTTTCTAGATGGTTATTCTGGTTTCTCTCAAATACCTGTGTCAGCTAAAGATCAATCAAAGACTACTTTTAGATGCCCTTTTGGTACTTTTGGTACTTTTGGTACCTGCTACCTTTCAAAGATGCATGATGGCTATATTCTCTGACTTTTGCGAAAAGATTTGTGAGGTTTTCATGGATGACTTTTCCGTCTATGGTTCCTCTTTTGATGATTGCTTAAGCAATCTAGATTGAGTTTTGCAGAGATGTGAAGAAACTAATCTTGTCTTGAATTGGGAAAAGTGCCACTTTATGGTTAATGAAGGTATTGTCTTGGGGCATAAAGTTTCTGAAAGAGGTATTGAAGTTGATAAAGCCAAGGTTGATGCTATTGAAAAGATGCCATGTCCAAATGACATCAAAGGTATAAGAAGTTTCCTTGGTCACGCCGGATTTTATAGGAGGTTCATTAAGGACTTCTCAAAAATCTCTCGGCCTCTAACTAATTTATTACAAAAATATGTACCGTTTGTCTTTGATGATGATTGTGTAGAAACATTTGAAATACTTAAGAAAGCACTAGTATCTGCACCTGTTGTTCAGCCACCTGATTGGAATTTACCCTTTGAAATTATGTGTGATGCTAGTGATTATGCTGTAGGTGCTGTTCTAGGGTAGAGAGTTGATAAGAAATTAAATGTTATCCATTATGCTAGTAAGACTCTACATAGTGCTCAAAGAAATTATGCTACTACCGAAAAGGAATTTTAGCAGTGGTGTTTGCTTGTGATAAGTTTAGACCTTATATTGTTGATTACAAAGTTACTATTCACATGGATCATGCTGCTATTAAATATCTTATGGAAAAGAAGGATGCAAAACCTAGACTTATTAGATGGGTTCTCCTGCTTCAAGAATTTGATTTGCATATTGTTGATAGAAAGGGAGCTGAGAACCCCGTTGCAGACAACTTGTCTAGGCTAGAGAATGTTCTTGATGACCCACTACCTATTGATGATAGCTTTCCTAATGAGCAATTAAATGTCATAAGTACTTCTCGTAGCACTCCATGGTATGCTGATTATGCTAATTATATTGTTGCTAAATTTATACCGCCTAGCTTCACATACCAGCAAAAGAAAAAGTTTTTCTATGACTTGCGACATTACTTTTGGGATGATCCACATCTTTATAAAGAAGGAGTAGATGGTGTTATTAGACGTTGTGTACCTGAGCATGAACAGGAACAGATCCTATGCAAGTGTCACTCCGAAGCTTATGGAGGACATCACGCTGGAGATAGAACTGCACATAAGGTATTGCAATCCGGATTTTATTGGCCTACTCTCTTCAAAGATGCCCGTAAGTTTGTTTCGTCTTGCGATGAATGCCAAAGAATTGGTAATATCAGTAGACGTAAAGAAATGCCTATGAATTATTCACTTGTTATTGAACCATTTGATGTTTGGGGCTTTGATTATATGGGACCTTTCCTGCCTCTAATGGATACACACATTTTTTAGTTGCTGTTGATTACGTTACTAAGTGGGTGGAAGCTATTCCAACTAGTAGTGCTGATCATATCACATCTATTAAAATGCTTAAGGAAGTTATTTTTCCGAGGTTTGGAGTCCCTAGATATTTAATGACTGATGGTGGTTCACACTTCATTCATGGTGCTTTCCGTAAGATGCTTGCTAAATATGACGTTAATCATAGGATTGCATCTCCTTATCATCCTCAGTCTAGTGGTCAAGTAGAATTGAGCAATAGGGAGCTCAAATTAATTTTTCAAAAGACTGTTAATAGGTCTAGAAAGAATTGGTCCAAGAAACTTGATGATGCATTATGGGCCTATAGAACTGCATATAAAAATCCTATGGGTATGTCTCCGTACAAAATGGTCTATGGAAAAGCTTGTCACTTATCTCTCGAACTAGAACATAAGGCATATTGGGCTATTAAAGAGCTCAACTATGATTTCAAACTTGCCGGTGAGAAGAGGTTATTTGATATTAGCTCACTTGATGAATGGAGAGCCCAAGCATATGAAAATGCCAAGTTGTTTAAAGAAAATGTTAAAAGATGGGATGACAAAAGGATACAAAAGCGTGAGTTTAATATAGGTGATTATGTATTGCTATACAACTCTCGTTTAAGATTCTTTGCAGGAAAACTTCTCTCTAAATGGGAAGGTCCCTACGTTATCGAGGAGGTCTATTGTTCCCGTGCCATAAAAATCAATAACTTTGCAGGCACAAATCTGAAGGTGGTAAACGGTCAAAGGATCAAGCACTATATCTCAGGTAATCCTATAAATGTTGAATCTAATATTATTGAAACCGTGACCCCGGAGGAGTACATAAAGGACACTTTCCAGAACGTTCCAGACTACTGAGGGAGTCCTGGACTAGGGGGTGTCCAGATAGCCGGACTATCATCACGGCCGGACTCCAAGACTATGAAGATACAAGATTGAAGACTTCGTCCCGTGTCCGGATGGGACTTTCCTTGGCGTGGAAGGCAAGCTTGGCGATACGGATATGTAGATCTCCTACCATTGTAACCGACTCTGTGTAACCCTAACCTATCCGGTGTCTATATAAACCGGAGGGTTTTAGTCCATAGGACGAACAACAATCATACCATAGGCTAGCTTCTAGGGTTTAGACTCCTTGATCTCGTGGTAGATCTACTCTTGTACTACCCATATCATCAATATTAATCAAGCAGGAGTAGGGTATTACCTCCATCGAGAGGGCCCGAACCTGGGTAAAAACATCGTGTCCCTTGTCTCCTGTTACCATCCGCCTAGACGCACAGTTCGGGACCCCCTACCCGAGATCCGCCGGTTTTGACGCTGACAAGGGGGAAATCATCACCATCGTCATCACCAACGCTCCTCTCATCGGGAGAGGGAAATCTCCATCAACATCTTCACCAGCACCATCTCATCTCCAAACCCCAGTTCATCTCTTGTATCCAATTTTGTCTCCAAGTCCGGGATTGGTGCTAGTAGGTAGCTAGTAGTGTTGATTACTCTTTGTAGTTGATGCTAGTTGGTTTATTTGGTGGAAGACCATATGTTCAGATCCTTTATGCATATTATTACCCCTATGATTATGAACATGAATATGCTTTGTGAGTAATTACGTTTGTTCCTGAGGACAAGGGAGAAGTCTTGCTATTAGTAGTCATGTGAATTTGGTATTCGTTCGATATTTTGATGAGATGTATGTTGTCTAACCTCTAGTGGTGTTATGTGAACCTCCACTACATAACACTTCACCATTATTTGGGCCTAGAGGAAGGCATTGGGAAGTAATAAGTAGATGATGGGTTGCTAGAGTGACAGAAGGTTAAACCCTAGTTTATGTGTTGCTTCGTAAGGGGCTGATTTGGATCCACATGTTTCATGCTATGGTTAGGTTTACCTTAATACTTTTGTTGTAGTTGCGGATGCTTGAAATAGAGGTTAATCATAAGTGGGATGCTTGTCCAAGTAAGGGCAGTACCCAAGCACCGGTCCACCCACATATCAAATTATCAAAGTACCGAACGCGAATCATTTGAGCGTGATGAAAACTAGCTTGACGATATTCCCATGTGTCCTCGGGAGCGCTTTTCCTATCATAAGAGTTTGTCCAGGCTTGTCCTTTGCTACAAAAAGGATTGGGCCACCTTGCTGCACATTATTTACTTTTATTACTTATTGCTCGTTACCATTTATCTTATCACAAAACTATCTGTTACCACTTATTTCAGTACTTGCAGAGAATACCTTGTTGAAAATCGCTTATCATTTCCTTCTGCTCCTCGTTGGGTTCGACACTCTTACTTATTGAAAGGACTATGATAGATCCCCTATACTTGTGGGTCATCACTGGTGTGGTTGACTACCTTGCTCGACTGAAGGTTGCGGCGTCGCGGATCGACACGACACTCTGGCCGGGAGAGACGCTTCAAAATGACCTCGAGTCTCTAAGGACTCGACTGAATGAAGTTCCAGGTCGAGTGCAAGAATGGAAGAAGTCTTCCGCCAGGTGTGGTGCTGATGTTGCTCTGTCCTTGGTCTGTGTTCACTGCAAGGATGCGCGAGAGGACAAGCTGGCGTCGCTCAAAGTGGCCAACACCAAGAAGCATGACTTCCAATCTTTCGTGGAGACCTTCATTGCTGCTGCCACTCAGATTGCTGATGGAATCGACCTGGACCAATTTGTCGCACCTTCCAGTCCTCCACTCGAGGAGTAAGAAAAACTTCTATGCTTCGCCTTAAATTTGCCTCGGAATGCCGAGTGGTTTTGTAACCGATAAACTTTTACAGGCTTGATGCCTGAGCACTTCTGAATCCGTAGGATGTTATCTGAACTTATCGTTGAATATGCTTGCATTTGCCTTTGAGCGAACTTTGTTCTTCACTCGGAATACACTTTAATGCTTGAGACGCAGCCCTGAGGTGAAGAATCCAGTCGACCTGCTCTTCATCGCTCTTGCAGGTAATGATGGAGCACAGATTGCAGTCGACCTGCGTCCTTGCGGATTGAGATGGATCGCACATTGTATTTGTGGCGTAGCAACGAAGGAGAAGTTAGCAGTCGACCTGCACCTCGTCGTCCTTGCAGAGCGCACATTGTATTTGTGGTGTAGCTCCGAAGTAAAAGGTAGCAGTCGACCTGCACCTCGTCGTCCTTGTAGAGCGCGCATTGTATTTGCGGCGTAGCTCCGAAGGAGAAGGTAGCAGTTGACCCGCACCTCGTCGTCCTTGCGGATCGGGATGGATTTCATACTTAGGCGAGCACTTTGGACTGCAGCTAAGCCTCCGAGTGGGAGGTTTGCTCTCCACTCGGTAGGATTTCAAACACTTAGGCGAGTACGGGACTGCAGCTAAGCCCCCGAGTGGGAGGTTTGCTCTCCACTCGGTAGGATTTTCAGATACTTAGGCGAGTACTGGACTGCAGCTAAGCCCCCGAGTGGGAGGTTTGCTCTCCACTCGGTAGGATTTCAAACACTTAGGCGAGTACTGGACTGCAGCTAAGCCCCCGAGTGGGAGGTTTGCTCTCCACTCGGTAGGACTTTTAGATACTTAGGCGAGTACTGGACTGCAGCTAAGCCCCCGAGTGGGAGGTTTGCTCTCCACTCAGTAGGATTTCAAACACTTAGGC
>NW_021261694.1:9025-18611 GCF_002162155.2 Triticum dicoccoides
CTGCAGCTAAGCCCCTGAGTGGGAGGTTTGCTCTCCACTCGGTAGGATTTCAAACACTTAGGCGAGTACTGGACTGCAGCTAAGCCCCCGAGTGGGAGGTTTGCTCTCCACTCGGTAGGATTTTCAGATACTTAGGCGAGTACTGGACTGCAGCTAAGCCCCCGAGTGGGAGGTTTGCTCTCCACTCGGTAGGATTTTCAGATACTTAGGCGAGTACTGGACTGCAGCTAAGCCCCCGAGTGGGAGGTTTGCTCTCCACTCGGTAGGATTTTCAGATACTTAGGCGAGTACTGGACTGCAGCTAAGCCCCCGAGTGGGAGGTTTGATATCCACTCGGTAGGATTTTCAGATACTTAGGCGAGTACTGGACTGCAGCTAAGCCCCCGAGTGGGAGGTTTGCTCTCGACTCGGTAGGATTTTCAGATACTTAGGCGAAACGGATTCGCAGCTAAGCCTCTGACTGAGAGGCTTGCTCGTCACTCGGTAGGATTTTTTTTACAAACTTAGGCGAAACGGATTCGCAGCTAAGCCACCCACTGGGGGATTTCTCACATAAACAAAAGCAACAATAATCTATGGGAAAATTATAACACTTTTGTCTTTGATAAACAAACTACAGGAGTACTTTTTATTACATCTCATCCGAGTGAGTACTTAAGTGTAAAAGGGGCGGAGCAGGTCCGCATCCCAAGCTCGTGGCTCATCAATCTGGCGACCGACATTGTAAAGACGGTATGCTCCATTGTGGAGAACTTTGGTGATGATGAAGGGGCCTTCCCAAGTAGGGGCGAGTTTGTGTGGCTTCTGTTGATCCACTCGGAGGACCAAGTCTCCTTCTTGGAAGGCTTGACTCTTCACGTTTCTGGCATGGAATCGACGCAAGTCCTGCTGATAGATGGTCGATCGGATCATGGCCATCTCTCTTTCTTCTTATAGAAGGTCGACTGCGTCCTGCCGGGCTTGTTCTGCTTCATCTTCAGAGTAGAGCTCGACTCGGGGTGCATTGTGAAGCAGGTCACTCAGCAGAACTGCTTCAGCTCCATAGACCAGAAAGAATGGAGTTCTCCCAGTCGACCGATTAGGAGTAGTCCTCAATCCCCAAAGAACTGATGGAAGTTCGTCGACCCACGTGCCTGCTGCGTGTTTGAGATCACGCATCAACCGGGGTTTCAGTCCTTTGAGAATTAAGCCGTTTGCTCTTTCTGCCTGTCCATTCGACTGGGGGTGAGCGACGGAAGTGTAGTCGACTCGCGTGCCTTGAGAAGCACAAAAGGCTTTGAATTGGTCGGAATCGAAGTTTGACCCATTATCAGTGATGATGCTATGCAGAACTCCATATCTGAATATCAACTCTCTGATGAAGCTGATAGCAGTGCTGGCATCAAGATTCTTGATAGGCTTCGCTTCGATCCACTTAGTGAACTTGTCAACTACCACCAGTACATGGGTGAAGCCGCTCCTACCAGTTCTCAGTGGTCCAACCATATCTAATCCCCAAACAATGAAGGGTGAGACGATTGCAATGGTCTTCAAGGCTGAGGCGGGCTTGTGTGACATATTGGAATAGAACTGACATCCTTCACACTTAACGACTATCTCTTTTGCCATTTCATTTGCTCTGGGCCAGAAAAACCCCGCTCGGTATGCTTTAGCCACAATAGTCCGAGAGGATGCACGATGGCCACAGGTCCCCGAGTGGATAACGTCAAGAATTATCCGACCTTCTTCTGGCATTATACATTTGTGACTGGCTCTAGTCGCGCTTTCCCTGTACAACTGTCCCTTTATCACAGTAAAGGCCTTGGATCGACGGACGATCTGTTGAGCCTCTTCTTCATTCTCTAGGAGCTCTTTCCTTAGGATATACGCGATGTACAACACTTCCAGTCGGGAGTGATGACCAAAACTTCCATGATCAGGTCGACCACAGCTGGGACCTCAACTTCAGTCGGATCCGTGGCACTTTTTGGCTGCGGGGCTTCTTCGGTGAAAGGATCCTCTTGAACTGATGGTGTGTGGATGTGTTCCAAAAACACATTACTGGGGATGGCTTCTCTCTTGAAACCTATTTTTGCCAAATCATCAGATGCTTGATTTTTCAGTCAAGGTATATGATGAATCTCTAACCCCTCGAATTTCTTCTCTAGCTTTCTCACTGCATTGCAGTAACCAGTCATGGCTGGGCTTCTGACATCCCACTCCTTCATCACTTGGTTAATCACCAAATCAGAGTCGCCATAGACCATGAGGCGACGGACACCGAGTGAAATGGCCATACGCAACCCATACAAAAGTGCTTCGTATTCTGCTTCATTATTGGAGGAATCAAAGTGAATCTGGAGCACATATCTGAGCTTATCTCCTCAGGGGGAAACCAACACTACCCCAACACCGGATCCATTCAGCATCTTAGAACCATCAAAGAACATGGTCCAGTGCTCCGAGTGAACTTGAGTCGGCAGTTGCTGTTCGGTCCACTCGGCGATGAAATCTGCTATTGCTTGGGACTTGATGGCTTTCTTTGCCTCAAACCTAATATCTAGGGGAAGGAGTTCAATCGCCCATTTTGCCACTCGATCGGTTGCATCTCTATTGTGCAAAATCTCTGACAATGGAGCGTCACTGACGACTGTAATGGAATGATCAGAGAAGTAATGAGCAACCTTCTTCTTGGTCATATAAATCCCATATACAAGCTTTTGATAATGAGGGTATATTTGCTTTGATGGGGTCAAAACTTCAGAAATATAATACACTGGGCGCTGAACTTTAAAGGCTTTTCCTTCTTCTTCCCGCTCGACCGTAAGTACTGTACTGACGACTTTTCCTGTGGCTGCAATGTAAAGCAGCAAAGGCTCTTTGCTCATCGGGGCAGCAAGCACCGACTGGGTGGAAAGCAGGGCTTTTAGCTCTGCATACGCTGCATCAGCTTTAGGAGTCCACTCGAACTCGTCTGACTTCTTCATCAGTCGGTAAAGAGGCAATGCCTTTTCACCGAGACGAGAGATGAATCGACTTATAGCGGCCAAGCAACCAGTAAGCTTCTGGACATCGTGCACATGCACAGGACGTTTCATTCGGAGTATAGTACCAACTTTTTCTGGATTGGCGTCGATTCCTCGTTCGGAAACGAGAAAACCGAGTAACTTTCCGCCAGGAACTCCGAATGTGCACTTTGATGGATTAAGCTTGATATCATACCTCCTTAGGTTGGCAAATGTCTTTGCAAGATCATTCAGCAGGTCGGAACCTTTCCGTGACTTGACCACAATATCATCCATGTATGCTTCCACATTCCGACTGATTTGAGTGAGCAAACACTTCTGAATCATCCTCATGAACGTGGCTCCGGCATTCTTGAGGCCGAATGGCATGGTGAGATAACAGAAGCACCCGAATGGGGTGATGAAAGCTGTTTTGATCTCATCGGGTCCGTACAGACGGATCTGATGGTACCCGAAATAGGCGTCTAAAAAGACAAGCGCTCACATCCCGCAGTCGAGTCGACTATTTGGTCAATGCGGGGGAGAGGAAAATGATCTTTCGGGCAGGCCCGATTGATATGCTTAAAGTCAATGCACATGTGAAGTGACCTGTCCTTCTTGGGGACCATGACAACATTGGTGAGCCACTCGGAGTGATAAATTTCTCGGATAAACTCTGCTGCTAAGAGCCGAGCCACATCCTCGCCAATGGCCTTTCTTTTCTGGACGGCGGACCGTCGAAGATGTTCTTTAACATGTTTCACTTTTGAATCAACTCGTAGACGGTGCTCAGCCAGCCCCCTGGGAACACCCGACATGTCAGAAAGCTTCCATGCGAATATGTCCTAGTTCTCACGGAGGAACTGGATGAGCGCTTCTTCCTATTTGGAGTCGAGTGTTGTAGAGATATGAGTCGGAGCAGCACTGGGGTCGGTCGGGTGAATGTGAATCGGTTTTGTCTCACCCGACGACTGAAACACGGACTCCGTAGCGGGCTTCTTGGCTCGCAACAAATCACTCGGGTCTGCAGTTTTCTGGTATTCCTGCCACTCTACCGCTGCCATCTGAGCATCGGCGATCTTTGAGCCTTTCTGAAAGCACTCTTCCGCCTTCTTCCGACTGCCAGTAATAGCGATCACACCTTTGGGGCCAGGCATCTTCAATTTGAGGTACACATAACATGGCCGAGCCATAAAATGTGCATAAGCTGGCCTGCCCAAAATAGCGTGATAAGCACTCTGGAAATCCACAACTTTAAACGTCAACTTTTGTTTGCGGTAATTTTTGGAATCACCGAAAACCACATCGAGAGCAATTTGACCGAGTGACTCAGCCTTCTTTCCAGGAATGACTCCATGGAAGCTCATGTTGCTGGTACTGAGTCTGGACATCGGAATGCCCATCCCTTTCAACATATCTGCATATAGTATATTCAGGCCACTGCCACCATCCATCAAAACTTTAGTCAGTGGAGTGCCTTCGACGACTGGGTAGACCACCAGAGCTTGCCTCCCAGGGGTGGCTATGTGTGTTGGGTGATCAGACTGGTCAAATGTGATGGCAGTCTAATACCATTTTAGATAACTGGGTGTCACCGGAGCAACCATATTCACTTCTCGGTTTATAACTTTCAATCGACTTTTGCTTTCAACGTCAGCAAAAATCATCAGGGTGGAATTGACCTAGGGATATCCATCATCACTATCTTCTTTGTCCTCAACTTTGTCCGACTCCTTTTCCTTATCTTTGGGTTGTTTCCCCTGGAATTGCTGGATCAAGAGCCGACACTGTCGAGTGGTATGTTTCGGGTAAATGAGTTTACCCTCTTCATCTTTCTTCGTGTGGATGTGACACGGCAAATCCAACACGTCATTTCCTTCCTTGTCCTTGACCTTGTTAGGGTTCCAAGACCCCTTGGGCTTCCCTTTAAACTTTCCTTGAGTCACGGCCAAGGCTTCTCCAGGAGCAGCTGGCTCGGCTTTCTGCTTCTGCTTCCGACTGGAGTTCCCTCCTCCGGTTTCGTGGGCGACTGACTTGTGCTTCCCACTCCGGAGCCGATCCTCTTCTTCACCATTGGCATACTTGGTGGCTATCTCCATCATTCGACTCAGAGACATGTCTCCGGTTCGACCGAATTTCAGGTTTAGCTCTCTGTACTTAACGCCTTCCTTGAAGGCATAGACTGCCTGGTGATCGGACACATTCTCTACCGTGTCATGCAATATGATCCATCTCTGGATGTAATCTCTCAAAGTCTCATTCAACTTCTGCACACAAGATTGCAGCTCTGTCAGTCCTGCTCGTCGCTTGCAGGTTCCTTCAAACATTCTGACAAACACTCGGGAAAGATCTTCCCAAGTGTAAATGCTGTTGGGTGCTAACTGATTCAACCATGCTCTGGCCGAGCCCTCCAGCATAAGAGGCAGATGTTTCATGGCCACCTCATCATTGCCGCCGCTAATCTGAATAGCCACTCGATAGTCTTCAAGCCAAGTATCAGGCTTGGACTCACCAGTGAACTTACTGACTCCAGTCGCCAACCTGAAGTTGGGGGGAATCACCGCGGCCCTGATGGCTCTGCTGAAACACTCTGGTCCTGAGACGTGTACTCTGCTGCTGGTGGGTACATCTCTGTTGTGACCCTCTCAGTGAGCTCTGTTCCTGTCGACCAGACCTTGAACGATAATGGATCTCGCATCAAAGCCTGGTTCCCTGGGGTCGACTGGAATCCTTCGCCCAATATTGTGATGGTGTCTATCATCCTGTTGTCGAGGCGCGTACGATCCACCCCTTGGGGGAGGGGTGGGCACTCGACGTCGATCATCGCGATCGATTCGGTGATCATACTGCTCACGGTTCTTGTACTGAACATGCCGGTCTCCATGCCCCTCACACCTCGGGGGCGATCTGGGGCTATGGGCCGATTGGTCTGTATTTGCAGCTACGGATCTGCTGTGAATCCTATTCCGCGACTGCGATACAGCTGAATTTTGATCTCCTGCTGCCCGGAGTAAATCTCTGATCTGCAACAAGCCTCTGCCAGCCTCTGACTGGGAAGGCTGAATCGACTCTGCTATTCAGGCTGCAGCTCCTAAATTCTAAATCGGAGTTCGATATACCTGAGTCGGTGGTGGAAAGAGTTGACATCGACTGGAATACGGAACCTGTTGCCGCGCACGCTCGTCGAGTGCTCGCTGAAGGTTCTCCAGTCGAGTGCAATCAGGCAAGTTGGCCAAGCGCGCGTCCTCTAAGGCACGAGCCTCGGGGGTTTCTCCAACGATAGGAGTGTGTAGCGCATCCATGTTCCGACGGAGAAGATCTTCCCTCTGCAGTGAAGTGAGGGGCTCGGGAAGATACTGTTCATGGGCATGCAACGGATCACCTCCGCCATCGCCTCCGTCGGTGTCGGGAAAACCGGGAGGACCGCGTGGTCCATCGACCATCAGAACCTCCGCCGCTGGATCACTGCTGTCGCACTCGGATGCAGTCTCTATGGAGCCAGTCGACAGGTCGAACAAGCCGTAGAGAGATTCATCGGGCTCGATTTCCGCAACTTGGGGGGTGTCCGACTGGCGAGCCACCGCGTGTCTTACCCATTGCTGAAGCCTCGACCGACCGGAGGTCTTGCACCGGCGGGAAACAGGGTGGGAGGACGACACAAGGACCGACCGATACTGGGTAAACGGTTGCCGCAGGAGGACGCCGCGGATGCACACGCGAAAGTGCATCGCTCCGCGGACTGGGAGCGCGTCGATGTCGAGTGGAGCCTCCTGAAGCCAAGCAGAGTCGTCGGCGACGAACGTGAGCGCGCCGAGACGGATCTCGCGGCCCTCAACCAAAACTCCGCCTGAAACCATGATGAAGGAGATCGGAAAAAATTGCAAATTCTCCAATAAGTCGCTAAGACACCTGCCCCACGGTGGGTGCCAATTGTCGTGGTTCTAAGTCTGACAGTAGTGTAGGGGGGTAGGAATGGAGAGACAAGATCCTAGCTATGGAGTAGTTGTACATGCAAGGGATTTACGAGTTCAGGCCCTTCTCGGAGGAAGTAACATCCCTACGTCTCGGAGCCCGGAGGTGGTTGACTGGATTATATGCGTATGAGTTACAGGGGTGTGAACCCTTTACACTGAGGAGGGGGTGGCTTATATAGAGTCCGCCAGACCCCTTCGGCCCTCAGTTATGCAGGGTTTAAGATACATTAAGATTGGGCGTTACTGGTAACGCTACACATAAAGTGCCATGATGACCATAAAAGCTACTTAATGATCGACCGTTGGCATGCAGAGTGAATTTAGGTCTCCTGACTATCGAGTGGATGGCTTCATGGTCAAGTGGTTGGCTTCATGGTCGAGTGTCTTCGAGTCTGTCGAGTGGAACACTTCTGAGTCGATTGACAGGTGGTTTCTTCTAGAGATGTCCTTGGGTAGGGTAGTTTGGACAGGTCCATGACCCTACCCTAGGTACATAGCTTCATCACCTGCCACTCTGGAATGTCGAGGTGTTGCCTGACCTTCTCAATGTCAGCCACCAAGTCCCAGGTGGTGTTCTCCTCAAGACAAGCCTGGGGAGTGCTCTTCTAGCGCCTCTCTGCAATCAAACAAACGAAAATTAAGCATCACGGTCTCCTCAGAACACCGGTCTCCAGGTGGTGTTCTCCACAAAATATGGAACAACATGCACTGCATGAAAACTAGAGTATATGTATTGCCCTCAATAGTGAACTAAATCACAGAGAACAAGATACCATGAGATGAATGATGGCACTCAAATTACAATCTCACATAGATAAAATTCATTGCCATAGTAAATTAGTAACAATACATCTACACTTGGGTATATATAGTAAGTCAAGTTCGTTCTTATAAGCAAGTGTTCATAGGTTACCCTTAACATGGCTACTTAACTTATACTTAAATGTGACTAGATGGCTGCAAGATAACTTTTGCTTCATATAAAGTAACTAGAATTAGCAAGACATATCAACATAGACCATAAATGTTCAGAGTTATGCATGATGGATGTTGAGCACTTATGTTGCTTATTCAGAGTAAAAAAAGGGTACCCCAGAAAATTTATACATATTCTGCTACACAAAACCATGAGCTACCCATTTAGCAAGAACAATACAGGAACAAACCATGAGCCTGTGTTTAACTTATCAGGGTTCTTCACTTTCAATTTACACAGCAGAGCAGCTAAATTGATTACCCAAAACATGCATGCTAGTGGTCTACTGGAAGAACCACAAAGTTAATGTTTTGCTTACCACACTGCTATCAGTTGACATCAAGCTGCCCCCGACGCCGACTCTCACTTCAACGAAATTGATGGGAATAATATCACTTCTCCTTGGCCGAGGCCCTTCACGCAAGCAGAGCAGATCGGAGGGAGCAAGCTGACTGCATAGACGGCCGCACGCACGAATCAGATGCGGAGATGAAGAAGGCCAGAAGAAGATAAAGGATTCATGGCATACCCTTGCTGAAGTTGCTGTTCGCGGATGCTGTGGATTGTGCTTCTTGGTCTTGGTCTTGAGCTCGGTCGACATGGCCGCCCATGGGCTAGGGTTTCGAGCGTGAGGAGGGAGGAAGGGATGGATGCATGGATGTGGAGGTGGAAGGAGAAGGGCGCGGTGGCGGTGGCGGTGGGAGGAGGAGGACTCCTCTGCCGCAGCGTGGTCATGGAGAAGGAGGAGGAAGGTCCATGACAGTGCCGATGCGGGAACGCCGGTGCGGATCTAGTCGTGGCCTGTGAAGGAGAAGGCCGAGTCGATCTAGGGCCTAGTAGGGAGAGAAGAGGACGGGAGAGGAGGCGACGGGGCGCCAGCGGCGAGGGAGAGGGAGAGTGGGAGGAGATCGCCGGTTGGTTGTGGTTGGTTGGGGAGACGAAGGCGGCGACGGTGGGTTTCGTTTCGAGGGAGACTGACGGGGTCGAGCTCCGCCGCAGGGAGGTGGCCGACGCGCGCAGTGATGACCCACAAGTGTAGGGGATCTATCATAGTCCTTTCGATAAGTAAGAGTGTCGAACCCAACGAGGAGCAGAAGGAAATGATAAGCGGTTTTCAGTGAGGTTTTCTCTGCAAGCACTAAAATTGTAGGTGATAGATAGTTTTGTGATAAGATAAATTGTAACGAGTAACAAGCAATGAAAGCAAATAAAGTGCAGCACGGTGGCCCAATCCTTTTTGTAGCAAAGGACAAGCCTGGACAATTTCTTATAATGAGAAAAGCGCTCCCGAGGACACATGGGAATTATCGTCAAGCTAGTTTTCATCACGCTCATATGATTCGCGTTCGGTACTTTGATAATTTGATATGTGGGTGGACTGGTGCTTGGGTACTGTCCTTACTTGGATAAGCATCCCACTTATGATTAACCACTATTGCAAGCACCCGCAACTACAAAACAAGTATTAAGGTAAACCTAACCACAACATTAAACATATGGATCCAAATCAGCCCCTTACGAAGCAACGCATAAACTAGGGTTTAAGCTTCTGTCACTCTAGCAACCCATCATCTACTTATTACTTCCCAATGCCTTCCTCTAGGCCCAAATAATGGTGAAGTGTCATGTAGTCGACGTTCACATAACACCAC
>NW_021261695.1:0-762 GCF_002162155.2 Triticum dicoccoides
AATTAAGTAGGGTCTTATACCGTTTCAGAAACACCAACAAAGTCCAACAACTTTATAATGTTTTAGAAAAAGAAAGACGTCAAGCAAATATGCGCTCTAATGCGAAGCAAATTTGAGAGAGAGAGAGAGAGAGAGAGAGAGGGAGAGAGATAGAGATAGAGAGAGAGAGGGAGGGAGGGAGGGAGAGGGAGAGAGGGAGAGGGAGAGGGGGAGGGAGAGGGAGAGGGAGATGGCCTTGCCGCCATCTTAACTTATGCCCCTGTTTTGTTAATTGACCAGGCATGGCTGCACATCAGCTGTGCTTGCCTTCTTGCCATCCTCATTGCTGCCATCCATGCCTTGTGTGTCTGTCTTGTTCGGATGTATGGCTAGTAGCTCGCTTCTTGCTACGTACCATGGCAGCCTTAATTAGATGTTATCTCAAATGCTTTCTTAGACCTGTATTCAAGGTGAAGTCATTCCTTTTCTGTAAACAGTCTGGGTGAATCATGTATTATGAACTGTTTTTAATATATGATGAACATTTTGAAAATAGATGGTGAAATGTTTTTAAACATACAATGAATATTTTTATATACGGTGAATATTTTAGAAATACATTTAACATCTTTTTAGATTCATTGAATTTTTTTTAATACACACTCAACATTTTCTATAAAAAATTAAGTAGGGTCTTATATCGTTTCAGAAACACCAACAAAGTCCAACAACTTTATAATATTTTAGAAAAAGAAAGACGTCAAGCAAATATGTGCTTTGATG
>NW_021261696.1:0-834 GCF_002162155.2 Triticum dicoccoides
ATCTAATGCAATAAAACATGGGTTGTAGAAAAGATATGATCAAGTGTTACTTGCCTGCAATGTTGATGAAGATGATTCGCACTCAAAACTCTTGATAGATCTAATCGTCATACTCCGGTCAATCTATCGTAGGCAAGCAATAGTAACCACACAATAAGTACTCATCTAATGCACAGGGAAAAATCGAACAAGAGAACGAACCAGAAAGTTCAACTTAAGAACTCCGGTTGCAAAGAAAGAACGAGCCGAACAAACGACGAAAAACAAACGGCGGAAGAAAACAACTCGGTTCTAGCAAGTTGAATCTAGGTCAAAATTTTACTGTAGCAAAAGCTTGTTCAAGTTGATTAGACGAAACAGCGGTTTCGAGATGAAACTCCAGGCGCTTGAATCACCTGATTCCGATAAACGAGCGAGAAGATAAACTAGAACGAAGATCGGATCTGAGATCGCGATCGCGGAATAAATCCGACGAGAAGAAAAAGAAGAACGGTTATACAAACAGACGTCGTTAACCGGGAAATAATCGGTGATCACGTTCGTTGAGACGAACGGTCCGAAAGAAGAATGAAAACCAATCTAGGGTTTTCGGAAAAGAGATCGAAACGAAAAACCGATCTAGAACACCGGAACGGTTTAGCGAAAAATCGGAAAGAAAACGAATCGGTAGAGAAGAAAAGAATCGGAACGGTTTATAAGAAAAACCGAACCGAGGGAAAGAAGAGACGCGGCGCGGTACCTCCGGCGAACGGCGGCGACGGCGGCGTTGACGCAGGGCGGCGGCGGCGCGGTGACGCATGGTGGCGGTGGCGGCACTAGGGCGCGGGGTTGGGC
>NW_021261697.1:0-943 GCF_002162155.2 Triticum dicoccoides
TTGATCACGGGATGATGTGTTACGGAACGAGTAAAGTGACTTGCCGGTAACGAGATTGAACAAGGTATTGGATACCGACGATCGAATCTCGGGCAAGTAACATACCGATAGACAAAGGGAACTGAATACGGGATTGATTAAGTCCTTGACATCGTGGTTCATCCGATGAGATCATCGTGGAACATGTGGGAGCCAACATGGGTATCCAGATCCCGCTGTTGGTTATTGACCGGAGAACGTCTCGGTCATGTCTGCATGTCTCCCGAACCCGTAGGGTCTACACACTTAAGGTTCGATGACGCTAGGGTTATAAAGGAAGCTTGTATGTGGTTACCGAATGTTGTTCGGAGTCCCGGATGAGATCCCGGACGTCACGTGGAGTTCCGGAATGGTCCGGAGGTAAAGATTTATATATAGGAAGTCCTGTTTCGGCCATCGGGACAAGTTTCGGGGTCATCGGTATTGTACCGGGACCACCGGAAGGGTCCCGGGGGCCCACCGGGTGGGGCCACATGGGCTGTAGGGGGTGCGCCTTGGCCTACATGGGCCAAGGGCACCAGCCCCAAGAGGCCCATGCGCCTGGGGAAACCCTAAAGGAAGAGTCCCAGCAGGGGAAGGCACCTCCTAGGTGCCTTGGGGGGGAGGACTCCTCCCCTGGCCGCCGCCCCCTTGGAGATTGGATCTCCTAGGGGCTGGCGCACCCCCCCCCTTGGGATCCCTATATATAGTGGGGTAGGAGGGCCTCCCAAACATACCTTATGCCTTTGGTGCAGCCCCTCCCTCTCTCCCAAGTTCTCCTCCTCTTCTCCCATGGTGCTTGGCGAAGCCCTGCGGGATTGCCACGCTCCTCCACCACCACCACGCCGTTGTGCTGCTGTTGGATGGAGTCTTCCTCAACCTCTCCCTCTCTCCTTGCTGGATCAAGGCGTGGGAGACGTCACCG
>NW_021261698.1:0-1093 GCF_002162155.2 Triticum dicoccoides
TTGATCACGGGATGATGTGTTACGGAACGAGTAAAGTGACTTGCCGGTAACGAGATTGAACAAGGTATTGGATACCGACGATCGAATCTCGGGCAAGTAACATACCGATAGACAAAGGGAACTGAATACGGGATTGATTAAGTCCTTGACATCGTGGTTCATCCGATGAGATCATCGTGGAACATGTGGGAGCCAACATGGGTATCCAGATCCCGCTGTTGGTTATTGACCGGAGAACGTCTCGGTCATGTCTGCATGTCTCCCGAACCCGTAGGGTCTACACACTTAAGGTTCGATGACGCTAGGGTTATAAAGGAAGCTTGTATGTGGTTACCGAATGTTGTTCGGAGTCCCGGATGAGATCCCGGACGTCACGTGGAGTTCCGGAATGGTCCGGAGGTAAAGATTTATATATAGGAAGTCCTGTTTCGGCCATCGGGACAAGTTTCGGGGTCATCGGTATTGTACCGGGACCACCGGAAGGGTCCCGAGGGCCCACCGGGTGGGGCCACCTGCCCCGGGGGGCCACATGGGCTGTAGGGGGTGCGCCTTGGCCTACATGGGCCAAGGGCACCAGCCCCAAGAGGCCCATGCGCCTGGGGAAACCCTAAAGGAAGAGTCCCAGCAGGGGAAGGCACCTCCTAGGTGCCTTGGGGGGGGGAGGACTCCTCCCCTGGCCGCCGCCCCCTTGGAGATTGGATCTCCTAGGGGCTGGCGCACCCCCCCCTTGGGATCCCTATATATAGTGGGGTAGGAGGGCCTCCCAAACATACCTTATGCCTTTGGTGCAGCCCCTCCCTCTCTCCCAAGTTCTCCTCCTCTTCTCCCATGGTGCTTGGCGAAGCCCTGCGGGATTGCCACGCTCCTCCACCACCACCACGCCGTTGTGCTGCTGTTGGATGGAGTCTTCCTCAACCTCTCCCTCTCTCCTTGCTGGATCAAGGCGTGGGAGACGTCACCGGGCTGTACGTGTGTTGAACGCGGAGGTGCCGTCCGTTCGGCACTTGATCATCGGTGATTTGAATCACGACGAGTACGACTCCATCAACCCCGTTCACTTGAACGCTTCCGCTTAGCGATCTACAAGGGTATG
>NW_021261699.1:0-862 GCF_002162155.2 Triticum dicoccoides
CGGCGTCGGCGTCGGGGCAGGGCTTCGGCGTCGGCGTCGGCGTCGGGGCAGGGCTTCGGCGTCGGCGTCGGGGCAGCGCTTCGGCGTCGAGAGAGAGGAGAATGGGAAGTGGCAAAACTGCTAAGTGCAGTATTTATAGACGCACCTTTAGTCGCGGTTGGAGAGGCGGACCGCGACTAAAGGTACCCTTTAGTCGCGGTTGGAGAGGCGGACCGCGACTAAAGGTACCCTTTAGTCGCGGTCCGCCTCCCTAACCGGGACTAAAGGGTTTTGGCGCCGCTTCCGTTCCCGCGCAGAAAGACCCTTTAGTCGCAGTTGGGGACAACAACCGTGACTAAAGGGTACCCTTTAGTCGCGGTCCTCCTCCCCAACCGGGACTAAAGGTGTGTGCTAGAACTGGCGCGGTGCGGTGGGATGTTTAGTCCCACCTCGCTAGCCGAGAGGCTTCGACAGTGGTTTATAAGCGCGGCTGCGCTCACCACTTCGAGCTCCTCTCAAATGCAGGCTTACGGGCCTATTCTGTCACTATGTGCCTGTGGGCCTACTCGGCCTTCTGCGGGCCTGAATCCTGGCCCTTTAATGGGTTTCTAGTCGTATTCAGGCCGTGGTGGCCCAGTAGGTGGCATATTTTCTTTTTTTCTTCCTTTTTTCCTTTTTCCTTTTTTCTTCTGTTTTTTTCTTCTGTTTTTTTCTTATGTTTTTCTTCTGTTTGTTTTTTTCTTCTGTTTTTCCTTTTTTCTTCTGTTTTTTTCTTCTGTTTTTTTCTTCCTTTTTCCTTCTTTCTTCTTCTTCCTTTTTCCTTTTAAAATCAGAAAAATAAAACTAATTCATTTTAAAACCCCTTGAAGGTTTGACAAAAGGT
>NW_021261700.1:0-1759 GCF_002162155.2 Triticum dicoccoides
TCCCCCATGATTCATGTTGAACATCAACCTAGTGTTGAAAACCTTGTAAGCAATGCCTTCGTGTTCCGTTCATGAAGCTTATCCTTGGATGAAAGAAGTGACTTTCTCCAAGTTCACGTGCATTAGGTGTAAGTTGCCGCCATGAATTTGAGAAAGGTTTGTTTTGTTTCCCTTGGAATCATCCCAAATCGTTCATGCATACGTACGAAGTATCCCAAACCTTTTTTTGAATTTTTTTGCCTCTAGATCTTGAAAGCCCCGTAACTTTTTTTGTGTTAGGTTTTTGGGGATTTTGAAAATGTTTAACGGGGTTCCCCCAGTTAAATTCGGATGTAACTTTTCGAGTAGATGATTTTTCATATATAAAACTTTTTAATCCGAGTTCGTATGCAAAAGTTATGCCCATTTTACAAATTTCCAGAGATATTTTGCAAATAAAGTCGAAATTTATATTTGTAAATTTTCCCAACAACTAGACCACATATGACATGGCAAACTTATTTTCTTTTATTTTTTTCACATTTTTATCATTTTTTTTATTTTTTTTAAACTGAAAAGGCGGTCCACAGGGGCGGGGTTCTTGTAAGCCACCCTTTCTCCATGAATCTGTGTCGGATTCCCTGAGCTAGTTGGCTAAGCTAAACAACAACTTGGAGAGTTGGAAGATAAAAGCTTGTCTGACTTAGTTCATGTTAAGGGATATCTTTTGTGCGTGTGTGTGTGTTGAAGAAAGATGATATCTCCATTGATTGGTCTTCGTGATCAGTTGTTGGATCTATTGCCTTGTCAAGACTTTGACTTGAGTATGGGCTATCATCAAGTCAAATCAGAACCAACGATTTTCGTAATGTTGTCTTACTCGTGGTTGATCCCTCGAGCATACACCATTACATCTTTTGGTCTGACCATTGCTATCACCATGTTCTCATGATGGTGGAAGTCCAGTAATATGGAAAATTCTGATGAGTTGTTGTTGAGCCCGTCAGCAGCATTTTTGTCTCCCCCATGATTCATGTTGAGCATCAACCTAGTGTTGAAAACCTTGTAAGCAATGCCTTCGTGTTCCGTTCATGAAGCTTATCCTTGGATGAAAGAAGTGACTTTCTCCAAGTTCACGTGCATTAGGTGTAAGTTGCCGCCATGAATTTGAGAAAGGTTTGTTTTGTTTCCCTTGGGATCATCCCAAATCAGTCATGCATACGTACGAAGTATCCCAAACCTTTTTTTTAATTTTTTTGCATCTAGATCTTGAAAGCCCCGTAACTTTTTTTGTTTTAGATTTTTGGGGATTTTGAAAATGTTTAACGGGGTTCCCCCAGTTAAATTCGGATGTAACTTTTCGAGTAGATGATTTTTCATATATAAAACTTTTTAATCCGAGTTCGTATGCAAAAGTTATGCCCATTTTACAAATTTCCAGAGATATTTTGCAAATAAAGTCGAAATTTATATTTGTAAATTTTCCCAACAACTAGACCACATATGACATGGCAAACTTATTTTCTTTTATTTTTTTGACATTTTTATCATTTTTTTTATTTTTTTTAAACTGAAAAGGCGGTCCACAGGGGGGGGGGGGTTCTTGTAAGCCACCCTTTCTCCATGAATCTGTGTCGGATTCCCTCAGCTAGTTGGCTAAGCTAAACAACAACTTGGAGAGTTGGAAGATAAAAGCTTGTCTGACTTAGTTCATGTTAAGGGATATCTTTTGTGCGTGTGTGTGTGTTGAATAAAGATGATATCTCCATTGATTGGTCTT
>NW_021261701.1:0-1249 GCF_002162155.2 Triticum dicoccoides
AGTGTTTATGATCGACACGTAAACGCACCCCGAGGTTCGTCAATCATGGAAATGACTCCGGGACCCCAAAACAGAGTAATAGTCCAAGAGACGGGCCAGAATCAGACCGAACTGTGATTGTTGATGACCGACACATAAGCGCACCTTGGAGTTCGATAACCATGGAAATCGCTTTGGGGCCCAAAAACGGCGAGTAATAGTCCATGAAACGGGCCAGAATCGGCCAAATCTGCAAGTGTTGATGACCAACAGGTAAGCACGCCCTGGGGTTCAACAACTATGAAAATCGCTTCGGGACCCCAAAACGTTGAGTAATAGTCCACGAAACGGGTCAGAATTGGACAAAACTGTGAGAGTTGAAGACTAACACGTAAACGCACACCGGGGTTCGTCAATCGTGGAAATGACTCCAGGACCCCAATACAGAGTAATAGTCCAAGAAAAGGGCCAGAATTGGCTAAAACTGTGATTGTTGATGACCGACACGTTAGCACACCTTGGGGTTCAACAACTATGGAAATCGCTTTGGGGCCCCAAAACGGTGAATAATAGTCCACGAAACGGGTCAGAATTGGACAGAACTGTGAGTGTTGACGACGGACACATAAACGCACCCCGGGGTTCAACAATCGTGGAGATCGCTCTGGTCCCCAAAACGCTGAGTAATAGTGCACGAAACCGCGAGGAATAATCCATGAAACGAGAATCGCTTTGGGACCCTAGAACGACGAGTAATAGTCCATGAAAAGGGCCAGAAATGGCCGAAACCGCGAGTGTTGATGATCGACACGTAAGCGCACCTTGGAGTTCGATAACGATGGAAATCACTCCGGGACCCCGAAACGGTGAGTAATAGTGCATGAAACGGGCCAGAATTGGCCAAAACTGCGAGTGTTGATGATCAACATGTAAACACACCTTGGGGTTCAACAACTATAAATCGCTTCGGGACCCGAAGATGATGAGTAATAGTCCACGAAACGGGTCAGAATTGGACAAAACTGTGAGTGTTGACGACGGACACATAAATGCACCCCGGGGTTCATCAATCATGGAAATCGCTCTGGGTCCCCAAAACGCTGAGTAATAGTGCACGAAACCGCGAGTAATAGTCCATGAAATGAGAATCGCTTTGGGACCCCAAAACGGTGAGTAATAGTCCATGAAACGGGCAAGAAACGGCCGAAACCGCGAGTGTTGATGATCGACACGTAAGCGCACCTTGGAGTTCGATAACCATGGAAATCAC
>NW_021261702.1:0-1382 GCF_002162155.2 Triticum dicoccoides
GGGAACAAGAACGGAGTTACAAGTGATGATTTCAGGACTTTGAAGCCACCATAATGGGTGCATGAAGCCTTGGACGAAATATACAAGATGCCACTTCATAAATTTCGTCCCGAGGCTATTTTAGGTGCTGCGTCACCTTATTATTGGGCTAGGCCCATGTAATTTCGAAATACATAAGTATAGGCTATTTTTAGAGTCCGTATGTGTGGGGAAACAAGAGATAGGGTTGATTTCGGACTCCTCCACCAAGGGCCACGAAATTCCCCCCTCTTCCTCCATATATACAGCCCTTAGGGCATCGTTTAGACTTTGGGTTTTGTTTAGATTAAAAGTTCGCCATAGCTGCAACTTCGCGTACTTCGTTTGTGTTCAACGACCAGACAAAGGCGTCACAGAACCCCACCTTGATCAATAAAGCCTTCATCTTATATTCGCAATATCCAGATTGCAATCTTAGTTTCTTGCTTGTTCTTCGTTTGCTCGCAGGAAACAGACCCTCGTGGTCAGGTTGATCGTGCTCCGGTGTGGTCAATAACCTCTCGGAGTTGGTTTAGCGATTGCTAAGGCGCGACGTCCTCGCACGTTCGTAGTCGGATCGTCAAAGTCGACTTCCACCAAAGCGAAATCCACCATCTCATCGAAAGATGGGACACCTTTGCCTCTATCACCGACCTTCATCATGGACACCACGTGCATCTTCTACTTCAACTGCACCAGCACCTCCATCCGGTGCCACCTCCAGCCGTGATACAAGAAAACAGGCACAACCACCATTATCTGCCAAGAGCGCACCTGCGGGGCCTGCACAGCGTTCTTCTTCTTCCATGGCATCAACAGGGCACACAAGTGATATTATTTGTCGTCGTTGTAAGGGAGGAGGTCATTATGCGAGAGAATGCAAATCTCCGCGTGTGATGATTGCTACCGCGGATGGTGGATATGAGTCTGCTAGTGACTATGATGAGGAGACTTTGGCTCTTATTACATGTGAAGAACATGGTGGAGATGATTCTGATCATGAGACGCACTACATGGCTCCTGAAGACGCTGACAGGTATGAATGTTTAGTTGCTCAACGTGTTTTGAGTGTGCAGGTCACACAAGCTGAGCAAAATCAGAGGCACAATTTGTTCCATACCAAGGGAGTTGTGAAAGAACGTTCTGTGCGCGTCATCATAGACGGAGGGAGCTGCAACAACTTGGCTAGCATGGAGATGGTGGAGAAGCTTTCTCTCACCACAAGACCACATCCACATCCTTACTACATCCAATGGTTCAACAACAGCGGCAAGGTTAAGGTAACACGTACTGTTCGTGTGCATTTTAGTATCTCTACATATGCTGATTATGTTGATTGTGATGTGGTACCTATGCAAGCATGT
>NW_021261703.1:0-1050 GCF_002162155.2 Triticum dicoccoides
GAAGAAACCTAAGCTATCGTTTCTAAAAGTTTGGGGATGCGATGCTTATGTCAAGAAACTTCAACCTGAAAAGCTCGAACCCAAGTCGGAAAAATGCGTCTTCATAGGATACCCAAAAGAAACTATTGGGTACACCTTCTACCTCAGATCCGAAGGCAAGATCTTTGTTGCCAAGAATGGGTCCTTTCTGGAGAAAGAGTTTCTCTCGAAAGAAGTAAGTGGGAGGAAAGTAGAGCTTGATGAAGTATTACCTCTTGAAACGGAAAATGGCGCAACTCAAGAAAGTGTTCCTGAGGTGCCTGCACCGACTAGAGAGGAAGTTAATGATAATGATCAAGATACTTCTGATCAAGCCCCTACTGAAATTCGAAGGTCCACAAGGACACGTTCCGCACCAGAGTGGTACGGCAACCCTGTCTTGGAAATCATGCTGTTAGACAATGGTGAACCTTCGAACTATGAAGAAGCGATGGCGGGCCCGGATTCCGACAAATGGCTAGAAGCCATGAAATCCGAGATAGGATCCATGTATAAAAACAAAGTATGGACTTTGACTGACTTGCCCATTGAGCGGCAAGCCATAGAAAATAAATGGATCTTTAAGAAGAAGACAGACGCGGATGGTAATGTGACCATCTATAAAGCTCGGCTTGTCGCTAAGGGTTATCGACAAGTTCAAGGGGTTGACTACGATGAGACTTTCTCACCGGTAGCGAAGCTGAAGTCCGTCCGAATCATGTTAGCAATTGCCGCATTCTATGATTACGAAATATGGCAAATGGACGTCAAAACGGCATTCCTTAATGGTTTCCTTAAGGAAGAATTGTATATGATGCAGCCGGAAGGTTTTGTCGATCCTAAGAATGCTGACAAAGTGTGCAAGCTCCAACGCTCGATTTATGGGCTGGTGCAAGCATCTCGGAGTTGGAACATTCGCTTTGATGAGATGATCAAAGCGTTTGGGTTTACACAGACTTATGGAGAAGCCTGCGTTTACAAGAAAGTGAGTGGGAGCTCTGTAGCATTTCTCATATTATATGTAGATGACAT
>NW_021261704.1:0-1567 GCF_002162155.2 Triticum dicoccoides
AAAAAAATGAGTGAAATAGTATTCAAGATCGACTTTGAAAAAGCCTATGACAAGGTCAAATGGTCTTTCCTCCAATAGGCCCTAAGGATAAAAGGTTTCTTCGATAAATGGCGCGAGTGAATCCATAATTTTGTAACAGGAGGTAGTGTGGCCATCAAAGTCAATGATGACGTAGGCCATTACTTTCAAACAGAAAAAGGATGACGACAGGGTGACTTCATGTCCCCAATGTTATTTAACATTGTCGTTGACATGTTGGCTATTCTGATTGAGCGCGCCAAGCAGGATGGCCAGATTGCAGGAGTAGTGCCATACCTTATGGATGGTGGTCTCTCTATTCTGCAATATGCTGATGACACAATTCTCTTTATGGAACATGACCTGGACAAGGCTCGAAACCTTAAACTCTTGTTGTCAGCGTTTGAGCAAATGTCGGGTCTTAAATTAAACTTTCATAAAAGCGAACTTTTCTGCTTTGGAGAAGCCACTGAGGTGGCGGCCGAATATGCTGGCCTGTTTGGTTGTGCACATGTCCAATTCCCGATTAAATATTTGGGAATAGTGATTCATTATCGGTGTCTCACCATTGCGGAGTGGAAGCATGTAGAGGAGCGGTTAGAGAAACGATTGAGCAGTTGGAAAGGAAAATTACTCTCAGTTGGAGGACGGCTGGTTTTGATTAACTCTGTCCTCACAAATATAATTCTCTATATGCTTTCTTTCTTCCAACTCGCAAAAGGGGTCCTACAAAGACTGGACTATTTTAGATCCAGATTCTTTTGGCAAGAAGATGGTGAAAAGAAAAAATACAGACTGAACAAATGGAGTGTGGTTTGTAGGCCGAAAGACCAAGGTGGCCTGGAAATTCATGACTTGCAAATCAAGAATGGGGCTCTATTTACTACATGGTTGTTTAAACTTCTTACTGAGTATGGTGTTTGGCAAATCATGCTGCGCAACAAGTATCTAGGACAAAAGGCGGCGTCTCAGGCATATTGGACACTTGGCGACTCGCACTTTTGGGCTGGCCTAATGGCGGCAAAGAAACATCTCTTTCGCTTTGGGTCTTTCCCGATAAGGGACGGGTCGAAGGTTCGTTTCTGGGAAGACCTTTGGCTAGGCAATGCCAGTCTTCGAGAACAATATCCGGCCATGTACAACATTGCTCGCGAAAAGAATAATACTATTGCGCAAGTGCTCAGTTTGTCCCCACCCAACATTTCGTTTAGGCGAGATTTGATTGGCCCCCGACTTATGTCATGGCACAATCTTTTATCCCGTCTGGATTCGATTAATCTTAGACAAGTCTGAGATGTGCTTCACTGGAATCTTACTCCATCAAGGTCATTCACAGTAGATTCTATGTATCGTGCACTCATGCATTCTGAGGTACCGGTGAGTAATAAGGAGAAAATCTGGAAGTCGAAGATTCCACTAAAAGTTAAAAGCTTCATGTGGTATCTTCGTAGGGGAGTTGTTCTAACCAAAGACAACCTCGCACGGTGCAACTGGCCAGGGAGTAAGAAGTGTTGTTTTTGTACTCATGAAGAGACAATCAAACACCTCT
>NW_021261705.1:0-5026 GCF_002162155.2 Triticum dicoccoides
AAGGTCCAATGGCTAAGTGACTCTGGCACTATACGAGTTGAGCATACGGTCCAAGTCTCCTTCAAAATTGGTGCCTATGAAGACACTTTGGAATGTGATGTGGTCCCAATGACCGTTTGCCACCTCCTTCTTGGTCGACCATGGCAATTCGACCATGGTGTCATCCACAATGGGCGCACCAATCACTATAGCTTCAAGATGAAAGGGAAGGAGTATGTGCTACGACCTATGTCTCCTAGTCAAGTGATAGCCGACAAGCAAGCCACCCACCATGGAGAGAAGAGTGAGAAAGTGACCCACCCAAAAGTGAGTGAGAGCCACAAGACAAATATGAGCGCCTCTTCGCCTAGAGAGAAAAACCTCATCCTATTTGCCACCAAAAGTGAGATTAGAGAATTGTGTGAGAACCCATCGAGTGTGATGCACTTCGTCCTTGTGTGCAAAGATGGAGAGCAAACAACTAACACCTCTCATGAGCTACCTTTAGTGTTTCAATCTCTTTTGCAGGAATTCCAAGATGTTTTCCCCGATGAGCTACCTCCGGGTCTACCTCCACTTCGAGGCATTGAGCATCGAATCGACCTCATCCCCGGAGTGCCACTTCCAAACAAAGCTCCATACCGTGTCAACCCCGAAGAGACAAGGGAAATCCAACGGCAAGTACAACAACTCATCGACAACGGTCATGTACGTGAAAGCTTAAGCCCTTGTGCCGTTCCCGTTATACTTGTGCCTAAGCCCGATGGAAGTTTCCTTTTGTGTTCCGATTGTAGACCTATAAATGCTATTACCGTTCGCTATAGGCATCCCATTCCTCGCTTAGATGATATGCTTGATGAACTTAGCGGAGCCAACTTTTTCTCAAAAATTGACCTTAAAAGTGGTTATTACCAAATACGCATTCAAGAAGGTGATGAATGGAAAACTGCTTTCAAAACTAAATTTGGCTTGTATGAGTGGTTAGTCATGCCTATGGGTCTATCGGAAGCTCCCGGTACTTTCGTGCGTCTTATGCATCATGTGCTTAGACCTTACATTGGAGTATTTGTTGTGGTTTACTTTGATGACATTCTTGTGTTTAGCAAAACAATGAAAGACCATATTAATCATGTTAAATCCATTTTGCAAACCCTTCGCAAGGAAAGCCTTTATGCAAATTTGAAAAAATGCACGTTTGGTGTTGACAAAGTGGTTTTCTTGGGATTTGTTGTCTCTTCAAAAGGTGTTCATGTTGCCGAAACTAAAATTGAGGCAATTAAAACTTGGCCCCAACCAACCAATTTGCAACAAGTGCGTAGTTTCCTTGGCCTTGCAGGATTTTATCGCCGATTTGTGAAAAACTTTAGCACAATTACCGCTCCTTTGCATACCTTGAGTAAGAAGAATGCTCTTTTTGTTTGGGGATCTTTGCAATCCACCGCTTTTAATGAGCTCAAGTCTTTGCTTACTCATGCTCCGATTCTTGCTTTGCCCAATTTTGACAAAACTTTTGAGGTTCATCGTGATGCAAGTGGTACCGGAATTGGCGGAGTTTTGATGCAAGAAAAACAAGCCATTGCTTATTTTAGTGAAAAACTCTCCGGTGCTCAACTTAATTATCCCATCTATGACAAAGAATTGTATGCTTTAGTGCGTGTGCTACATGTTTGGGAACATTATCTTAGACCTCATGAGTTTGTCATCCATACCGATCATGAAACGCTTAAGTACTTAAAAGGTCAAACTAAATTGAACAAGCGTCATGCCAAATGGAGTGAATTCATTGAATCTTTTCCTTATGTTATCAAGTACATTAAGGGTAAAGAAAATGTAGTTGCGGATGCACTTTCATGCATATGCACACTTGTGACTAAACTTGAGTTGAATGTTATTGGTTTTGAGCATATAAAAGATTTGTATGAGCATGATCTTTCTTTTGCTACTCCTTATGCTAAATGTTTGACACACACGTCTTGGGAACGATATTACATCAAGGATGATTATCTTATGAGAGCTAACAAACTTTGCATTCCCGAGTCTTCTCTTCGTTTGCTACTTTTGCACGAGGCTCATGGAGGTGGACTCATGGGACACTTTGGACGCGACAAGACTTTCGCCACGCTCTCCAAGAACTACTTTTGGCCCAAGATGTTCTGTGATGTCTCACGCTTCACCAACCGTTGCTCTACATGTCGCAAAGCTAAGTCAAAAGCTCAATCCCATGGTCTTTACATGCCACTTCCTATTCCTTATCAACCTTGGGAAGACATTAGCATGGATTTTGTACTTGGTTTGCCTAGAACACAAAATGGCAAGGATTCTGTCTTTGTTGTTGTGGACAGATTTTCTAAGATGGCACATTTCATTCCTTGCAACAAGATAGACGATGCTGCACATATTGCTAATCTCTTTTGTAGGGAAATCTTGCGACTTCATGGATTGCCAAAGACGATTGTCTCCGATCGTGACGTCAAGTTCTTGAGTTACTTTTGGAAGACACTATGCGCCAAGCTCGGCATCAAGCTATTGTTCTCTTCGGCATACCATCCTCAAACCGCCGGCCAAACGGAGATGACGAACCGTACACTCTCCACTCTACTTCGCGTGTTGATCAAGAGGAACATCAAGGAGTGGGAGGCGTGTCTACCCATCGCCGAGTACGCCTACAACCGTGCAAGACATTCCACGACCGGCAAGTCCCCCTTCGAGGTCGTCTATGGCTTCAACCCTTTGTCCCCATTGGACATTCTACCTCTTCCTCTACAAGAGCGAACCAACCTCGACGCAAGCGCTCGTGCATGCTACATCAAGAAGATGCATGAAGATACAAGGCACACCATCGAGCGCCAAGTACAACGACTAACGACCAAGCTCAACATCAACAAGCAACCCATGGTATTCAACATTGGTGATCTAGTGTGGCTACATCTTCGCAAGGACCGCTTCCCCAAAGAACGCAAGTCCAAGCTTCTACCACGCGCCGATGGACCTTTCAAGGTTCTAGCACGCTACAACGACAACGTCTACAAGATCGACCTACCACGAGACAAGTACAACGTGAGCGACATCTTCAACATCAAGGACCTCGCACCTTTCCATGGTGATGCACCTTTTGATCTGAGGTCGGATCTCTCCCAAGGGGGGGAGATGATGCGGAGCATCCCTCGCTCATCCCCATGGATGTGCCTACATCTCCCTCGACACCACTTGGACCCATGATACGAGCCCGAGCTAAGGCCATTGAAGATAAGGTGAACTCGCTCCTCTCCGAACTTCCTATTCCTACTCACGAGACGTGGCTACTACCTCATTCAGAAACTCTGTGTGTTATCAGGTGCCTGGAAACGAGCCACGGAGAAGCGACCCCCAAGAACCAAGACGGCGAGGACCCCAATCATGATGAACAAGAAGAAGAGCTGTCGCGAAGCTATAGGCGTCGGACGACTGACAGTGTCCGGACGTTCGACGAGTCCTAGGACACGGACGACCGGACCCCTCCGGACGTCCGACACTTCGTCACCCGAACCAAACCTACGGACGTCCGGAGTGGACCGGACGACCGGACGCCAAGCACCCGAACCAAATCTACGGACGTCCGAGCGCGCCCGGACGACCGGACCCTCCTGAAGCCCCGGACGACCGACCCCCTACGGACGACCGACGCGCCTACACCCGAGCTGAAACAACGAACGTCCGAGCCCGCCTGGACGACCGGACCGTCACGAGCCTCCGGACGTCCAACGCCTTCCGGACGTCCGACTCCTGAGTGACCAAACCTGGGGGCTGGAGCCCTTGTACCCCTTCGTTTTGACTTCCATTTGCACTAAGACTATAAATAGGACACCCCACCTCCTTGTACGGGCAGCATTGGATTAGCTCGTATTTGTGAGAGAGTCTTTGCTCATCCACTTGGATACTTCTCCTCGGAGTTCAGGACCTCTTCGGAGAAGATCCCCCAAGCGGATTCAAGACCCCTCTCGAGGGAAGACCATCAAGACCTCCGTTAGGAGATGAACTGTCCTTTGTATCCTTACCTTTGTTGATTGTGGATCATATGTATCTCTTTGTGTTCGGTGATCTAGCACTTGTGTGATCTATTCTTTGTCAGTTTCGTGATTCTCTCTCGTCCTCCCCGTGATTTCCCCTTTGTGCTTCCGCGTGTTCTTCGTGTTTCTCCCGTGGGATCCCTCCAAACGTGAAAGATCAGCCACCTAGGGTTCCGCCCTACATCAATAAGCTTTCATATTTTTCTGGTAGGCATGTGCCCATAGTGCGCCTTTAACAGGCCTAAACATCATTTGGGCCCTCAGTAAAAATAGGCCGTTTACAGGTGTAAATATCTCGAGACCATAAAAAACATGGGCCTTTAATAGACAGAAAGTGAGATTGGGCCCTGATTGTGCCAAATAACCCACTGGTCTTAGCAGGCCGAAATGGTGGCCCATTTACGATGCAGATCTTTGTCAGGCCGAAATTCGGACGCGCCGTAAATGCGCCGACCTAATACACGGGCCTTTAACAGGCCGGAACTTCGGTCGGGCTAGATTAACGTCATTTTATATAGGTCGTTAATGGGCCCGATATGACGTTGGGCCACATATGGCCCATGGTTTTTGTCCGGCGTTAACATGCCGAAAATGATAACAAGCCGAAAGTGGCCCAAATATATAGTGGGCCTCTAACAGGCTGAATGTCAGACATGGCCGAATATGACCCAAATCCTTCACGGTCGTTTATGGGCCAAAAGTTTTGATGGCCTGTAAATTGGCCCAAATGAAGCAGGACCTTTAACAGGCCAGAAATACATCGGGTCGTAATTTGGCCCAAATACTTAGCGGACTGTTAACGGCCCAGAAGTGACTATGGGCCGCGATGATGACAAGTTTAGGACAGGCTGTTGATGGGCCATTTGACACTAGCCATACGGGCCTTAACAGAGAATGTTGAGCCTTTAGCTGGGCCGACCCATTATGGTCTGCAAAATCTTGTGGGCCTTTAGCTGGCCGGGCCCATTGTGGTCTGCTAAATCTTGTGGGCCTTTAGCTGG
>NW_021261706.1:0-1129 GCF_002162155.2 Triticum dicoccoides
AGAAAGAATATTTCCCTATGAGAGCCGCACTGCTCACGACGGTGCACGACTATCTCGGTTACGGATATCTTGCGGGGCAGGTAGTCCACGGATTTTCTGGATGCGTAAGGTGCATGGATGACACAACGTATCGCCAGCTAGATAGAGATCTCGGGTCTTCGAAAACCGTGTTCATGGGACATCGAAGGTGGCTTCGCGACGATGACCCGTGGAGGAAACGCAAGGATCTGTTCGATGGTGAAACCGAACCCCGAAAACGCCCGTGTACGAGGAGCGGCGAGGAAATAGACAAGCTGTTGAAAAATTGGAAAGACTGCCCACTGCCGGGAAAGAAGCAAAAGGCGCCAGAGCCGCTGCTGAAGGTATGGAAAACGAGGTCTGTTTTCTGGGACTTGCGTACTGGAAGATCCACCGTGTGCCTCACAGCCTTGATGTCATGCATATCACGAAGAACGTGTGCGAGAGTCTGCTTGGTACCCTGCTCAACATGCCAGAGAGGACCAAAGATGGGCTGAAAGCAAGGGCAGACTTGAAATCAATGGGCATCAGGCAGGAGCTTCACGCTATATATGATGATGATGATGATGATGATGATGATGATGATGATGAGGCGAAGCAGGACACAGAAAGTCGTCGCAAAGGCAAAAAGGCCAAGAAGACCGGAAATGACTACCCTCCCGCGTGCTTCACTCTAAGTCAGGAGGAGATCGAGCAGTTTTTCACCTGCCTCCTAGGAGTAAAACTTCCTTACGGTTACGCGGGGAAGATAAGAAGATACCTAGACCCAGCTAAGCAGAAGTTCAGCGGGATGAAGTCTCACGACTGTCACGTGCTGATGATGCAGATACTTCCAGTTGCAATCCGTGGGATCATGGACGCGCACGTCCGTGATACTCAACCGCCGCCGCCGACCCCCCGCACCCCTCCCCTACTCAACCGCCGCCACCGACCCCCCGCACCCTCCCCCGCTCCACCGGCATTACTGTTTGATGATATTTTTAAAAAAATTATTACTGTCTTATAAAAAAATTACTGTTATGATTTAAACAAGTTTGAACATATTTAAACACAAAAAAGTATCAAACAGCATTTTAAATGCATAATTTTTTTTTGTGGAGCCTAGGAATCG
>NW_021261707.1:0-1345 GCF_002162155.2 Triticum dicoccoides
GGAACCCTGTTCACA
Source organism: Triticum dicoccoides (assembly GCF_002162155.2). Classification (NCBI taxonomy): domain Eukaryota; kingdom Viridiplantae; phylum Streptophyta; class Magnoliopsida; order Poales; family Poaceae; genus Triticum; species Triticum dicoccoides. Next base: position 16 of record NW_021261707.1, read on the forward strand.
TCGTTTGGGGCTGTGAGCGAAACTCCGGCCGGATCTCCTCATGGATGGAACCCGAATAGGCGATAAACCTGGACTAGAGACTTGAGTGTTTAGGCAGGCCGTGGCCGACACCCACGTTGGGCTTCCGCTTGAAGGTTGCCGAGTACATGTCGTGTAAACGGCGGTAAGTGGTGAGAGCGTGTGTGAAGAAGTACACCCCTGCAGGGTTAACATCATCTATTCGAATAGCCGTGTCCGCGGAAAAGGACTTCTGGGTTGCTTATATCAGTTCATAGACAAGTGAAAGTGGATACTTTAAAATGCGCAAGATAAGCGTGAGTGCTATGGATGGCGTTCTCGTAGGGAGACGGGAGCGGATCCATAGTGGTGTATTGATATGGTGAATATGTGGTCTCGTGTGCGCCTCCTCAAAAGAGTCGCTGACAGTCGTAGTTTAGGATAGCCACCGAGTCAAAGCTGGCTTGCTGCAGTTAAACCCCACCATCCCTTTGTTGAAAATGATGCATATGTAGTTAGTTCTGATGTAAGTCTTGCTGGGTACATTTGTACTCACGTTTGCCTATTTTATGTTTTTGCAGAGAGACTTCAGTCTCACTAGTAGTTCCGCGTGGTCTTCGACGTTTAGCTTGTTACCTCAGCTACGATCTTGTGCCCTCGGCAGGATCTGATAGATAGTCAGGCTTCTCGGCCTTTTTCATTTATAGATGTCTGTACCCAGACATGATAGCTTCCGCTTGTGCTTTGACTTGTATGCTCTGATTGTTGGGTCGTGAGACCCATGTTTGTAATATCTCGCTCCTCGGAGCCTATTGATTAAAATACTTGAGTCATAGAGTCATGTTGTGATGCCATGTTGTATTTGCACTTATCGAGCATATTGTGTGTATGTTATTGAAATGCTTGGTATGTGTGGGATCTGACCATCTAGTTGTTTATCTTTAGTAGCCTCTCTTACGGGGAAATGTCTCCTAGTGTTTCCACCGAGCCATGGTAGCTTGCTACTGCTCCGGAACACTTAGGCTGGCCGGCATGTGTCCTTCTTCGTTCCTGTGTCTGTCCCTTCGGGGAAATGTCACGCGGTGAATACCGGAGTCCTGTTAGCCCGCTACAGCCCGGTTCACCGGAGTCCTGCTAGCCCAGTGCTACAGCCTGGATTCACTCGCTGATGACCGACACGTTCGATGCTGGGTCATGGATGCCTGTCCCTGTAAGTCTGTGCCGCTTTGGGTTTACGACTAGCCATGTCAGCCCGGACTCCTTATCATATGGATGCTAGCGACACTGTCATATACGTGTGCCAAAAGGCGCAAACGGTCCCGGGCAAAGGTAA
>NW_021261708.1:0-1417 GCF_002162155.2 Triticum dicoccoides
GCCGTTTTAAACCTGCTTTATATATTGAATGGGAGTTCGACATAAAAAATATATTTGCTTCCCATAATTTCGATGAACGTAAAAAGGTTAAGGTTGCGGTTGGTTCTTTCACTGGTTATGCTTTGGTTTGGTGGAGTGAATATTGTCGGTTACACCCTGATTATATACCTACTACTTGGGATGATTTGAAACTTGCCATGCGACATACTTTCGTCCCTGCTTATTATACTCGTGACATGATTAAGAAGTTGCAACACTTAAAACAAGGTAGTGAAACTGTAACAAAATATTATGATGATTTACAAACTACCTTGTTGCATTCCTCTTTAGAAGAAAGTGAAGATGATTTTATGGATAGATTTTGGGGAGGATTAAACCGTGATATTCAAGATATACTAATTCATGAAGAGTGTTATCCTATGGACCATTTGTTTCATCTTGCTTGCAAAGCTGAACAGGAAATAAAACGACGTGTTGGCCACGAGGAGAGCGCACGGTGCACATTCCAAGAGTTGATATGTTTGTTCCTTCAACTACTAGGCATACTATGACAACCACATCTGTTGTTGTCAGGACTACATCACCTCCACCATATGACACATCGCCCCCGAGAGTGGCTACATCATCTGAGTTGATCATAAGAGGTAATGACAAAGGTACTGATCTTCCATCTCTACATGAGAATGATGAATGCCTTGTCAATTTGAATGCACCATCTGATGAGCTACCCACTACTTTGATCACATCACCTATTTTAGAGGACTACGTTGATAATTTGACTTTGCCATGTGATCAAACAACTAAAATAGCAACAATTTTGAGTGCACCCAATGAATTAACTATTGATGCAAAAGAACCAATGTTTAATCATTTTGATATGACATCTAATCTTGGTGATGATTCTGTGTTGAATGACTTATTGCATGTTTGCTTATTTAAGCATGTTGTATGATGAGGACATGACTACCTTGGATATGACCAAAAATATTGCTTATATGCATATTTGTCAGGTGATTTCTAGTGCAAACTATTCAATAATCTATTTATGTTATCCAGAACAAAAATACTTCACACACTTTTGTGTTTTGTCTAATTGCAGGTGTATGGGACATTTGTACAATCCACATATGAAGATAAGGAAGAAAGAGATGTTTATTTGCTGTCCAAAAAGTTCTCTCACGTCACTTTTGGCCCAAGAGAAGATAGAGTCCAAGTCTCTCACGTTCTGGATTCGGATTCGGACTGCACAGACATACCTGACTCAAAACGCACACAAGTTTTTCATGCGGACTCCGAATTGGGTGATTCTTCTTTTGTTGGAAACTAGATTTCGTGCACTTTCCAACCCAATTGGAATCACCTTCAAATTCGTCTGGAGCGTTGAGTTGTGGACGAAACAATCTGATGCTGCAGCAGA
>NW_021261709.1:0-59142 GCF_002162155.2 Triticum dicoccoides
GATCAAGTGAAGATGTGAACGATCTCAACTATTATTATGACAATGAATGGTGGGTAGCACGTGGTGGAAATTGATGGATGGGTGGTGGACAGCGGAAGAGATAATGATGCAGCGGTGGCGTGACTAATGTGAACAGAACTCGAAACTCTAAACGAACTAGACACTAAGACCAGCAACTCGACACGACGATGCAACCGATAATTCAACTATGCAAGCAATGAAAAGAAAATTGCAAAGGCTCAGACTGGCTTGGACCAAGGATGAATAGATCTAACTCTTTTTTTGTGGCTTTTTCTTGGACAATAGGTAAGAAAATAAATCTAATCTAGGAAAACTGGAAATTCTCACCGAGCAACCTGAAAACTGATACCACTTGATAGAGGCGAGGGTGTCCCGATCTTTCGATGAGATGATAACTATCGATTTGGTGGAGACGACTTTGACGATCCGACTACAAACGTGCACGACGTTGCGCCTTAGCAATCGCTAAACCAACTCCGAGAGGTTACTGACGATGCTGGAAGCACGGTCAGCCTGACCACAAAGGTCTATTCCTGCAAGCAATCGAAGAACGAGCAAGAATATGATAAAGCAATCTGAATATTGCGAATATATATGAAGTATTGATAATGGTGGGGATCCGTAAGCGGTCTTGGTCTGGTCGTTGGACACAAACGAAGTACACGAAGTTGCAATGGCTAACTTTTAACTAAACAAATCCCAAGGAAAAGCTACTAGATGTATCTACTTATATAGGAGCAAGGGGTGGCGTCCAAGGAGGTGGGAGGACGTCCCAAGGCAGCCTAAAACTAAATCTAGGTCGTACAAGGCCAATGGGCCCAAGTGGAGGTGATGTAACACCTTTGGACTTGTAGTTTGACTCGGACTCTGCTGCAGCATCAGATTGTTTCGTCCACAACTCAACGCTCCAGACGAATTTGAAGGTGATTCCAATTGGGTTGGAAAGTGCACGAAATCTAGTTTCCAACAAAAGAAGAATCACCCAATTCGGAGTCCGCATGAAAAACTTGTGTGCGTTTTGAGTCAGGTATGTCTGTGCAGTCCGAATCCGAATCCAGAACGTGAGAGACTTGGACTCTATCTTCTCTTGGGCCAAAAGTGACGTGAGAGAACTTTTTGGACAGCAAATAAACATCTCTTTCTTCGTTATCTTCATATGTGGATTGTACAAATGTCCCATACACCTGCAATTAGACAAAACACAAAAGTGTGTGAAGTATTTTTGTTCTGGATAACATAAATAGATTATTGAATAGTTTGCACTAGAAATCACCTGACAAATATGCATATAAGCAATATTTTTGGTCATATCCAAGGTAGTCATGTCCTCATCATACAACATGCTTAAATAAGCAAACATCCAATAAGTAATTCAACACAGAATCATCACCAAGATTAGAGGTCATATCAAAATGATTAAACATTGGTTCTTTTGCATCAATAGTTAATTCATTGGGTGCACTCAAAATTGTTGCTATTTTAGTTGTTTGATCACATGGCAAAGTCAAATTATCAACGTAGTCCTCTAAAATAGGTGGTGTGATCAAAGTAGTGGGTAGCTCATCAGATGGTGCATTCAAATTGACAAGGCATTCATCATTCTCATGTAGAGATGGAAGATCAGTACCTTTGTCATTACCTCTTATGATCAACTCAGATGATGTAGCCACTCTCGGGGGCGATGTGTCATATGGTGGAGGTGATGTAGTCCTGACAACAACAGATGTGGTTGTCATAGTATGCCTAGTAGTTAAAGGAACAAACATATCAACTCTTGGAATGTGCACCGTGCGCTCTCCTCGTGGCCAACACGTCGTTTTATTTCCTGTTCAGCTTTGCAAGCAAGATGAAACAAATGGTCCATAGGATAACACTCTTCATGAATTAGTATCTCTTGAATATCACGGTTTAATCCTCCCCAAAATCTATCCATAAAATCATCTTCACTTTCTTCTAAAGAGGAATGCAACAAGGTAGTTTGTAAATCATCATAATATTTTGTTACAGTTTCACTACCTTGTTTTAAGTGTTGCAACTTCTTAATCATGTCACGAGTATAATAAGCAGGGACGAAAGTATGTCGCATGGCAAGTTTCAAATCATCCCAAGTAGTAGGTATATAATCAGGGTGTAACCGACAATATTCACTCCACCAAACCAAAGCATAACCAGTGAAAGAACCAACCGCAACCTTAACCTTTTTACGTTCATCGAAATTATGGGAAGCAAATATATTTTTTATGTCGAACTCCCATTCAATATATAAAGCAGGTTTAAAACGGCTATTAAATGGTGGTATAGATACATTAACCTGATCATGTGCATTTGGATGTTTGTGCACCTCTCGTGACGGTTGTGGTATTTGCAAAGGTGGTGGCACGTCTCCCGCGATCGACAAAGCCCATGAATTGACTCTGGATCCTGTCATGATTAGTAGAACAAGAAACAAAACCCAAAAATAATGTTCCTATAACTACTAGGATGTGGTGGTAAAACGCTCACAGTAAAGCAAATATCAATGTCTTACAAGTTCTTACCATGCAGCAGGCGGTGATCGGCAACCAGCGGTGTAAAGTAACTCCGAATATTGAGTAAAGCGATTGCCAGGGGAGCGTACGTATACACGGTGTAGAAATATGTGGAGCTGGGTTGGCTATATATGGTAGCAAAAGATTAGCAATAATCAATTCAAAGATGCAATGTTGAATAAACGCTCAACGACGGTACTGTGCTGGTCCTAGGCTAGACCGGACTAGAGACGCGAGCCTAGAACACTAATGAGGTCACGGCGTAGCAGAACTAGCATCAATGAAGGATACTAAGTAGCTCTTGACAGCAAGATATAAGTGAAGATCACAACAACAGTGAAGATAATGAGGTGAAACAACAGCCAAGCAGGATATATCAACAACTTTGTCTCCAACTTTCCTCTGAAAAAGTTTGTGCCGATTTTTTTGTTTTTTTTTCTTCTCTCTTTTTTTTCCTCACACTTTTTTTTCTTTCTCTCCTTTTTTTTCTTTGACTTTTTTTTTCCTTTTTTTCTCTCTTTTTTCTCTCTTTTTTTCTCCCTCTTTCCAAAACAAACTAGATAAGATGCAGATTGGATCAAGTGAAGATGTGAACGATCTCAACTATTATTATGACAATGAATGGTGGGTAGCACGTGGTGGAAATTGATGGATGGGTGGTGGACAGCGGAAGAGATAATGATGCAGCGGTGGCGTGACTAATGTGAACAGAACTCGAAACTCTAAACGAACTAGACACTAAGACCAGCAACTCGACACGACAATGCAATCGATAATTCAACTATGCAATCAATGAAAAGAAAATTGCAAAGGCTCAGACTGGCTTGGACCAAGGATGAATAGATCTAACTCTTTTTTGTTGCTTTTTCTTGGATAATAGGTAAGAAAGTAAATCTAATCTAGGAAAACTGGAAATTTTCACCGAGCAACCTGAAAACTGATACCACTTGATAGAGGCGAGGGTCCCGATCTTTCGATGAGATGATAACTATCGATTTGGTGGAGACGACTTTGACAATCCGACTACAAACGTGCACGACGTTGCGCCTTAGCAATCGCTAAACCAATCTACTGAGGTTACTGACGACGCCGGAAGCACGGTCAGCCTGACCACGAAGGTCTATTCCTGCAAGCAATCGAAGAACGAGCAAGAATATGATAAAGCAATCTGAATATTGCAAATATATATGAGGTATTGATAATGGTGGGGATCCGGAAGCGGTCTTGGTCTGGTCGTTGGACACAAATGAAGTACACGAAGTTGCAATGGCTAACTTTTAACTAAACAAATCCCAAGGAAAAGCTACTAGATGGATGTACTTATATAGGAGCAAGGGGTGGCGGCCAAGGAGGTGGGAGGACGTCCCAAGGCAGCCTAAAACTAAATCTAGGTCGTACAAGGCCAATGGGCCCAAGTGGAGGTGATGTAACACCTTTGGACTTGTAGTTTGACTCGGATTCTGTTGTAGCATCAGATTGTTTCGTCCACAACTCAACGCTCCGGATGAATTTGAAGGTGATTCCAATTGGGTTGGAAAGTGCACGAAATCTAGTTTCCAACAAAAAAAGAATCACCCAATTCGGAGTCCGTATGAAAAACTTGTGTGCGTTTTGAGTCAGGTATGTCTGTGCAGTCCGAATCTGAATCCAGAACGTGAGAGACTTGGACTCTATCTTCTCTTGGGCCAAAAGTAACGTGAGAGAACTTTTTGGACAGCAAATAAACATCTCTTTCTTCCTTATCTTCATATGTGGATTGTACAAATGTCCCATACACCTGCAATTAGACAAAACACAAAAGTGTGTGAAGTATTTTTGTTCTGGATAACATAAATAGATTATTGAATAGTTTGCACTAGAAATCACCTGACAAATATGCATATATGCAATATTTTTGGTCATATCCAAGGTAGTCATGTCCTCATCAAAAAGTCTTAATGAATTCAACCCATTTAGCATGTCTACGATTCAGTTTAGCTTGACTTTTAATATGTTTCAAAGATTCATGATCAGAATGTATAACAAATTCTTTGGGCCATAAATAATGTTGCCATGTTTCTAAAGTCCGAACAAGAGCATATAATTCTTTATCATAAGTAGAATAATTCAGACTAGGCCCACTCAATTTTTCAGAAAAGTATGCAACAGGTTTGCCATCTTGTAATAACACACCGCCTAATCCAATTCCACTAGCATCACATTCAAGCTCAAAAGTCTTATTAAAATCAGGAAGTTGGAGTAAAGGAGCATGTGTCAACTTATCTTTCAATACCGAGAAGGCTTCTTTCGATGCGGTACCCCAAAGAAAAGGCACATCTTTCTTTGTAAGCTCATTGAGAGGTGCAGCAATGGTGCTGAAATCTCTCACAAAACGCCTATAGAATCTAGCGAGGCCAAGAAAACTCCTCACTTGTGTGACCGTTTTGGGTTGCGGCCAACTCTCAATAGCTTCAATCTTGGCTTTATCAACTTCAATTCCCTGTGGAGTAACAACATAGCCAAGAAAAGATACTCGGTCGGTGCAAAAGGTGCACTTCCCAAGGTTACCAAACAAACGTGCATCACGTAGAGCAATAAAAACAGCACGTAAATGTTCCAAATGTTCTTCCAAAGATCTGCTATAAATCAATATGTCATCAAAGTAAACTACCACAAATCGTCCAATGAAGGCACGTAAAACTTCGTTCATTAATCTCATGAAAGTACTAGGTGCATTAGTTAACCCAAAAGGCATGACTAACCACTCATATAATCCAAACTTAGTTTTGAATGCCGTTTTCCATTCATCTCCCAATTTCATACAAATTTGATGGTATCCACTATGCAAATCAACTTTGGAGAATATTGTAGAGCCACTCAATTCATCAAGCATATCATCTAGCCTAGGAATAGGATGACGATAACGAATAGTAATATTATTAATGCCTCTACAATCAACACACATACGTGATGTACCATCCTTTTTCGGCACTAGAATAATAGGAACAGCAAAAGGACTAAGAGATTCGCGTATATAACCTTTGTCGAGAAGCTCTTGTACTTGACGCATAATCTCCTTCGTCTCCTCTGGATTGGTACGGTATGGTGCACGGTTTGGCAGTGAAGCACCGGGAATTAAGTCAATCTGATGCTCAATCCCTCGAATAGGCGGTAATCCCGGTGGCACGTCTTGTGGAAAGACGTCAGCGAACTCCTGCAAAATATTAGTGACAGCAGGAGGCAAAGAGGAAGGCACGTCCTCGAATGAAAATAATGCCTCTTTGCACACAAAAGCATAGCAAACAGATTTGCTGAAATCTAGCTCATCAATATCAGATTTGGTGGCAAATAAACATGCACTTTTCAATTTAATTTCAGAAGCAACACTAGATGGTTTATTATTAGGCTTCATTTGTTGCTCAAATTCTTTTGCCACAATCTGATTTTCACTCTTATTCGTCTCCTGTTTTGCTTTATTAGCTCTATTAATATCATCATTCAAAATGGAATCAGGAGTCATAGGAAGCAAAGTAATATTTTTATCCTTATGAACAAGAGTATAGTGATTGTTTCTACCATGGTGTACAGAATTTTTATCAAATTGCCATGGTCTACCAAGTAATAAGGAACATGCTTGCATAGGTACCACATCACAATCAACATAATCAGCATATGTAGAGATACTAAAATGCACACGAACAGTACGTGTTACCTTAACCTTGCCGCTGTTGTTGAACCATTGGATGTAGTAAGGATGTGGATGTGGTCTTGTGGTGAGAGAAAGCTTCTCCACCATCTCCATGCTAGCCAAGTTGTTGCAGCTCCCTCCGTCTATTATGACGCGCACAGAACGTTCCTTCACAACTCCCTTGGTATGGAACAAATTGTGCCTCTGATTTTGCTCAGTTTGTGTGACCTGCACACTCAAAACACGTTGAGCAACTAAACATTCATACCTGTCAGCGTCTTCAGGAGCCATGTATTGCGTCTCATGATCAGAATCATCTCCACCATGTTCTTCACGTGTAATAAGAGCCAATGTCTCTTCATCATAGTCACTAGCGGACTCATATCCACCATCCGCGGTAGCAATCATCACACGCGGAGATTTGCATTCCCTCGCATAATGACCTCCTCCCTTACAACGACGACAAATAATATCACTTGTGTGCCCTGTTGATGCCATGGAAGAAGAAGAACGCTGTGCAGGACCCGCAGGTGCGCTCTTGGAAGATAATGGTGGTTGTGCCTGTTTTCTTGTATCACGGCTGGAGGTGGCACCGGATGGAGGTGCTGGTGCAGTTGAAGTAGAAGATGCACGTGGTGTCCATGATGAAGGTCGGCCTGCAGGAAAGTTAGTTCGCCCCAATGCTTGTCGATCCTGCACTTCACGTTCAGCTTTACAAGCAAGATGGAATAAACGAGTGATATTAGTATACTCCTTATAGTCTAGAATGGTCTGAATCTCTCTATTTAATCCACCCAGAAAACGTGCAAGCATAGCTTCATTCTCCTCAACAATACCACATCTAATCATGCCAGTTTGTAATTCCTGATAATATTCTTCTACAGAATTTTTTTCTTGTCTTAAACGCTGTAATTTCTGAAGCAATTCACGTTGATAATATGGTGGAACCCAACGCGTACGCATAGCAGTTTTCAAAGCAGCCCAAGTAGTTGGAATAGGATATAATCTACAATGTTCAGACCACCATACACATGCAAAACTAGTGAAAGCACAAACAGCAGCAGCAACTCGTCTCTCCTCAGGATATTTGATGGAGGCGAGGGTCCCGATCTTTCGATGAGATGATAACTATCGATTTGGTGGAGACGACTTTGACGATCCGACTACAAACATGCACGACGTTGCGCCTTAGCAATCGCTAAACCAATCTCCTGAGGTTACTGACGATGCCGGAAGCACGGTCAGCCTGACCACAAAGGTCTATTCCTGCAAGCAATCGAAGAACGAGCAAGAATATGATAAAACAATCTGAATATTGCAAATATATATGAGGTATTGATAATGGTGGGGATCCGGAAGCGGTCTTGGTCTGGTCGTTGGACACAAACGAAGTACACGAAGTTGCAATGGCTAACTTTTAACTAAACAAATCCCAAGGAAAAGCTACTAGATGTATCTACTTATATAGGAGCAAGGGGTGGCGGCCAAGGAGGTGGGAAGACGTCCCAAGGCAGCCTAAAACTAAATCTAGGTCGTACAAGGCCAATGGGCCCAAGTGAAGGTGATGTAACACCTTTGGACTTGTAGTTTGACTCGGATTCTGCTGCAGCATCAGATTGTTTCGTCCACAACTCAACGCTCCGGACGAATTTGAATGTGATTCCAATTGGGTTGTAAAGTGCACGAAATCTAGTTTCCAACAAAAAAAGAATCACCCAATTTGGAGTCCGTATGAAAAACTTGTGTGCGTTTTGAGTCAGGTATGTCTGTGCAGTCCGAATCTGAATCCAGAACGTGAGAGACTTGGACTCTATCTTCTCTTGGGCCAAAAGTGACGTGAGAGAACTTTTTGGACAGCAAATAAACATCTCTTTCTTCCTTATCTTCATATGTGGATTGTACAAATGTCCCATACACCTGCAATTAGACAAAACACAAAAGTGTGTGAAGTATTTTTGTTCTGGATAACATAAATAGATTATTGAATAGTTTGCACTAGAAATCACCTGACAAATATGCATATATGCAATATTTTTGGTCATATCCAAGGTAGTCATGTCCTCATCATCCTCCCCTTCTTGAAAATAAAGCCGTCCTCGGCGTTGCTTAATCTGAAATGTGGCTAACAAAAGAGACAAGGTGTACATGTTGTATATGTATATGTCATCCATTTTTACTTCCCTTGATTTTTGCATATATGACACATGAATAGATGAGTAACTTGCATAGTTCATAAAATCTAAAGCCAAAAAATTAGCACAAGAAGTAGAAGGCATTAAAATATTGCAACTCAGTTTGCAGATATAAGTGAAGCTCTTATTCATTTCAAAAGATTGACAATGTTCATCATTAAACCATCCCAACATTGGTGAATAAACCTTACTTGCATCAAATTTACATGCTACAACATGCTTAAATAACCAAACATGCAATAAGTCATTCAACACAGAATCATCACCAAGATTAGAGGTCATATCAAAATGATTAAACATTGGTTCTTTTGCATCAATAGTTAATTCAATGGGTGCACTCAAAATTGTTGGTATTTCAGTTGTTTGATCACATGGCAAAGTCAAATTATCAACGTAGTCCTCTAAAATAGGTGGTGTGATCAAAGTAGTGGGTAGCTCATCAGATGGTGCATTCAAATTGACAAGGCATTCATCATTCTCATGTAGAGATGGAAGATCAGTACCTTTGTCATTACCTCTTATGATCAACTCAGATGATGTAGCCACTCTCGGGGGCGATGTGTTACATGGTGGAGGTGATGTAGTCCTGACAACAACGGATGTGGTTGTCATAGTATGCCTAGTAGTTGAAGGAACAATCATATCAACTCTTGGAATGTGCACCGTGCGCTTGTTCTCCTCGTGGCCAACACGTCGTTTTATTTCCTGTTCAGCTTTGCAAGCAAGATGAAACAAATGGTCCATAGGATAACACTCTTCATGAATTAGTATCTCTTGAATATCACAGTTTAATCCTCCCCAAAATCTATCCATAAAATCATCTTCACTTTCTTCTAAAGAGGAATGCAACAAGGTAGTTTGTAAATCATCATAATATTTTGTTACAGTTTCACTACCTTGTTTTAAGTGTTGCAACTTCTTAATCATGTCATGAATATAATAAGCAGGGACGAAAGTATGTCGCATGGCAAGTTTCAAATCATCCCAAGTAGTAGGTATATAATCAGGGTGTAACCGACAATATTCACTCCACCAAACCAAAGCATAACCAGTGAAAGAACCAACCACAACCTTAACCTTTTTATGTTCATTGAAATTATGGGAAGCAAATATATTTTTTATGTCGAACTCCCATTCAATATATAAAGCAGGTTTAAAACGGCCATTAAATGGTGGTATAGATACATTAACCTGATCGTGTGCATTTGGATGTTTGTGCACCTCTCGTGACGGTTGTGGTATTTGCAAAGGTGGTGGCACGTCTCCCGCGATCGACAAAGCCCATGAATTGACTCTGGATCCTGTCATGATTAGTAGAACAAGAAACAAAACCCAAAAATAATGTTCCTATAACTACTAGGATGTGGTGGTAAAACGCTCACAGTAAAGCAAATATCAATGTCTTACAAGTTTTTACCATGCAGCAGGCGGTGATCGGCAACCAGCGGTGTCAAGTAACTCCGAATATTGAGTAAAGCGATTGCCAGGGGAGCGTATGTATACACGGTGTAGAAATATGTGGAGCTGGGTTGGCTATATATGGTAGCAAAAGATTAGCAATAATCAATTCAAAGATGCAATGTTGAATAAACGCTCAACGACGGTACTGTGCTGGTCCTAGGCTAGACCGTACTAGAGACGCGAGCCTAGAACACTAATGAGGTCACGGCGTAGCACAACTAGCATCAATGAAGGATTCTAAGTAGCTCTTGACAGCAAGATATAAGTGAATATCACAACGGCAGTGAAGATAATGATGAAAAACAACTGCCAAGCAGGATATACAACAACTCTCTCTCCAACTTTCCTCTTGAAAAGTTTAAGACAATTTTTTTCTCTATCTTTTTTTTTACTTTTTTTTCTCTCGTTTTTTTCTCTCTCTTTTTTCTCCCTCTTTCCAAAACAAACTAGATAAGATGCAGATTGGATCAAGTGAAGATGTGAACGATCTCAACTATTGTTATGACATTGAATGGTGGGTAGCACGTGGTGGAAATTGATGGATGGGTGGTGGACAGCGGAAGAGATAATGATGAAGCGGTGGCGTGACTAATGTGAACAGAACTCGAAACTCTAAACGAACTAGACACTAAGACCAGCAACTCGACACGACGATGCAACCGATAATTCAACTATGCAAGCAATGAAAAGAAAATTGCAAAGGCTCAGACTGGCTTGGACCAAGGATGAATAGATCTAACTCTTTTTTGTGGCTTTTTCTTGGACAATAGGTAAGAAAATAAATCTAATCTAGGAAAACTGGAAATTCTCACCGAGCAACCTGAGTTCTGATACCACTTGATGGAGGCGAGGGTCCCGATCTTTCGATGAGATGATAACTATCGATTTGGTGGAGATGACTTTGACGATCCGACTACAAACATGCACGACGTTGCGCCTTAGCAATCACTAAACCAATCTCCTGAGGTTACTGACGATGCCGGAAGCACGGTCAGCCTGACCACAAAGGTCTATTCCTGCAAGCAATCGAAGAACGAGCAAGAATATGATAAAGCAATCTGAATATTGCAAATATATATGAGGTATTGATAATGGTGGGGATCCGGAAGCGGTCTTGGTCTAGTCGGTGGACACAAACGAAGTACACGAAGTTGCAATGGCTAACTTTTAACTAAACAAATCCCAAGGAAAAGCTACTAGATGTATCTACTTATATAGGAGCAAGGGGTGGCGGCCAAGGAGGTGGGAAGACGTCCCAAGGCAGCCTAAAACTAAATCTAGGTCGTACAAGGCCAATGGGCCCAAGTGGAGGTGATGTAACACCTTTGGACTTGTAGTTTGACTCGGATTCTGCTGCAGCATCAGATTGTTTCGTCCACAACTCAACGCTCCGGAGGAATTTGAATGTGATTCCAATTGGGTTGGAAAGTGCACGAAATCTAGTTTCCAACAAAAAAGAATCACCCAATTTGGAGTCCGTATGAAAAACTTGTGTGCGTTTTGAGTCAGGTATGTCTGTGCAGTCCGAATCTGAATCCAGAACGTGAGAGACTTGGACTCTATCTTCTCTTGGGCCAAAAGTGACGTGAGAGAACTTTTTGGACAGCAAATAAACATCTCTTTCTTCCTTATCTTCATATGTGGATTGTACAAATGTCCCATACACCTGCAATTAGACAAAACACAAAAGTGTGTGAAGTATTTTTGTTCTGGATAACATAAATAGATTATTGAATAGTTTGCACTAGAAATCACCTGACAAATATGCATATATGCAATATTTTTGGTCATATCCAAGGTAGTCATGTCCTCATCAATATTGTAAACATGTAAATCGTTGTTCAGTTTCTTACTCCCAAGTAAGATATATATCAGGAACATATCTACCCTCAAATGGTGGAATATTCAATTTCAGTTTAGGAATATGAACATCATCTCGTACCTGAGGTGGTGGTGCAGGCCTACCATTACGAATATATACCTGAGGTCGACCTGCTGGTGGTGGTACAGGTGGCTGCACGTAGTGTTGATTTTGATCAACCTCATCCTCATAATCTCCCACATAATCATCCTCCTCCGCATCAGCAGCAGGAGCCACAGAAGTATCAACAGCAGCACCAACAGTTTGGCCAAACGCAAGAGGAACACGGCTTGCTCGGCGGAGGTCTGCTTCGCGACGTGGAGGTAGTCGTTGTTGTTGTTGTTGGAGAGGTGCGTTAGGTGCAGCGGGTGGTGGTGGTGGAAGATGCGCGAGCAATTCATTAAACTTGTTATCGAGCTTTGTTTCGAACGTCTTCTCAAGGCCAGTGATCTTCTCCATGGCCTCTTCAAAATTGTTTAGCACATCTTGCACCTGTTCAGTCATCATTTGCTGAAACTTATCATGAAGCTCCTTGTTCGATAAATTCTCCCAGTCAATCTCGTCGGCTTGTGATCCTGGCATGGTTAGCAGCAATAGAAACACACAAGAATATGATCCTACAGACTACGAACAAGTGGTGGTGGTGGGTGTCACAAATCCGTCAAGCAAATCTCAAATTCTTACCAGTTCTTACCCGGCAGCAGGCGGTGATCGGCAACCGTTGTAGTCAAAAACTCTCAAAGCTTGGATAGAGCGATTACCAGGGAGAGTCAAACGCACGACGTAGATGTATGTGGTGCTGGGAAGGCTTATAATATGGTAGCAAAAAGGGTCAGCAATAATCAATTCAGAGATGCAAAGTTGAATAAACGCTCAACGACGGTACTGTGCTGGTCCTAGGCTAGACTGTGCTAGAGACGCGAGCCTGGAACACTAACAAAATCACGGCGCGGCACGTAAACAAGGGAAAAGCACACTCTGAAATTATTTTTTTCGCTCTTTTTTTTTTGCGCTCTTTTTTTTGCGCTGTTTTTTTTTTGCGAAAAATCACTATAATGGCGAGTGTCTCAAAACTCTTCCTAGCTCAAACTGACAGGATGGGCACGAAATTTTTTCGACCAATTTTTTTTTTTCGACTGCCCGGACCCAAAAACAGGAAACGGGTCAAAAAAAACTTCCTATAACGGACCCATAATTTTTTTTTCCGAAACCTACTCCGGCAAGGAAACACGAATCGGAATGTAGATGGATCCCGAAAACAAACCTAATAAGCAAGGAACTCGGATTGGTGGTGGATATATGGTGGTGGTATATGGCAGCGGTGGTGGTAGCGGTGGTAGTATATGGATATGGATCGGTGGTGGTATATGGGCACGGATTGGTGGTGGTATATGGATACGGATTCGGAGCGGTGGTGGCAGATGGCAGGGGCGATGATAATGGTGCGGCGGCGGCGTGACAACTTATGACCAGAACTCGAAACTCTAAAAGACTAGACTCTAAGACCAGCAACTAGACACGACGATGCAACCGCAAATTCAACAAAGCAAAACCCTAAAAAGATTATGCAAGGCTCAGATTGGTTCGGATATGATGAACTAACCCTAATTTTTTTTTGTGGCTTTTTCGTGGACTATAGGTATGAAGAACAGACTCGATCTAAACTACGAAAAACTGTAAAATCTCACCGAGCAACCTGGAAATCTGATACCACTTGATAGAGGCAAAGGTGTCCCGTCTTTCGATGAGATGGTGGATTTCGCTTTGGTGGAAGTCGACTTTGACGATCCGACTACGAACGTGCGAGGACGTCGCGCCTTAGCAATTGCTAAACCAACTCCGAGAGGTTATTGACCACGCCGGGCACGATCAACCTGACCACGAGGGTCTGTTTCCTGCGAGCAAACGAAGAACAAGCAAGAAACTAAGATTGCAATCTGGATATTGCGAATATAAGATGAAAGCTTTATTGATCAAGGTGGGGTTCTGTGACGCCTTTGTCTGGTCGTTGAACACAAACGAAGTACGCGAAGTTGCAGCTATGGCGAACTTTTAATCTAAACAAAACTCAAAGTCTAAACGATGCCCTAAGGGCTGTATATATGGAGGAAGAGGGGGGAATTTCGTGGCCCTTGGTGGAGGGGTCCGAAATCAACCCTATCTCTTGTTTCCCCACACATACGGACTCGAAAAATAGCCTATACTTATGTATTTCGAAATTACATGGGCCTGGCCCAATAATAAGGTGACGCAGCACCTAAAATAGCCTCGGGGCGAAATTTATGAAGTGGCATCTTGTATATTTCGTCCAAGGCTTCATGCACCCATTATGGTGGCTTCAAAGTCCTGAAATCATCACTTGTAACTCCGTTCTTGTTCCCCTTGCGCATGCCATCATCTCCATGCTTGTTCTTGCTCCAATGTTCATCCTTCTCCAAGCTAGGCCCTTCATTTGTAAGCAAAACAAATGTATCCAATTTAGGCAGCATCATATTCTCATGAATATTAGAATCATTACCAAGAAACGAAAGTACCTGGTAATTTAGTTGGCGTGCACGAGCTCTAGTAACTGGTCCAGTATGTATAGCAGCAGGGGCTGTGGGTGTAACAATTGTATTGATGTCCTCATCAGGTCGGATCTTTTCCAAGGGGGAGGGGATGATGTGGAGCATCCTACGGTCATCACCATGTCAAGAGTCCGTTTGGCAAGTGACACGTGCGACCTTTACTTCTCATACATAAAGGTGAATCTTCTCCTTTACATGTGTTCACTTAACCCCTTCGAGGATGGTATACTACTTGACACTCCACTCGTGTGCATGCATAGGTATTGCCGGAGCTTCACGGATGACAAGGAGGAGTGCAAGCACCAAGGAACAACTACACCATCCACGAGGGAAGCATGGAAGAGAAGACGGAAGAAGAAGGAGCTGCGGAGTCTTCAGCGACCGGACGACCTAAAGCCTCCGGACGTCTGACAAGTCCTAGCACACGGACGACCGACACCGACCGGACGACCGGTGCAACGGCGACAAAACGATATTTACGGAAGTCCGAAGACTTCCGGACGTCCGGACCGTCCCGAGCTTCCGGACGTCCGACCCCCACCGGACGTCCGACGCCTGTGTGCGCAGCCGCGGGCCTTTGGCCTTGTATCTCTCTCCCACTTACCCCTTCATGGCTTGGACTATAAATAGACCTCCCCCTCATCCTTTCTCGGGTTAGCAAATATGATAGCTCATTCTTAAGTGAGCTTTGCTCCTACCTCTACTCTTGAGAGAGAGAGAGAGAGAGACTACCACTCCCATGGAGTTCAAGACCTTCATGTGAGAAGATCCCGCGGGATTCAAGCCCCCCCCCCCTTCGTGGGAAGATCCTTCTAGGATTCAAGCCCTCATCTCCTTCATAGGATTTGGGATGAACTCTACCTTGTATCTTTCTCTTTGTTGTTCATTTACCTTGTGATCTTGTGTGTTTGATTGTCTAGTGGATGTGTGATTTGGACTTGTTCTTGAGTGTTTCCCCTTGTGATTTCTCCCCATTCTTCCCCGTGTTCATCGCGTTCTTCGAGGGATCCCACTCCAATCATGAAAGATCGGCCTACACCGGGTTAGCCCCGTATCACCTATGGTGACGATCTTTCACGTTCTGAGTGGATCCTACGGGGAATCACGAAGAACACGCGGAAGCACAAAGGGGAACACGGAGGAAACGAGAGGGAAATCACTCAACTAACAAGGAATCAATCACACAAGTGCTAGATCAAAGAACACAAAGAGATACACGAGATCCAAAGTTAACAAAGGTAAGGATACATAGGTAACCGATCTTCTCCGTGAGGAGGTCTTGAATCCACAAGGGGATCTTCCCATGAGGGGGTCTTGAATCCGATAGGATCTTCTCTGAGGAGGCCGCGGTCTCTCACGAGGAGGAGATCTGATGGATGAGCGAAGCTCTATCTCTAATCTGAGCTAAATCAACACTAACCCTAACTAGGAGGAGGTGGAGGAGTATATATAGTTATGGGCCACGAAGGGGTAATGATGAGGACATCAATACAATTGTTACACCCACAGCCCCTGCTGCTATACATACTGGACCAATTACTAGAGCTCGTGCACGCCAACTAAATTATCAGGTACTTTCGTTTCTTGGTAATGATTCTAATGTTCATGAGAATATGATGCTGCCTAAATTGGATACATTTGTTTTGCTTACAAATGAAGGGCCTAGCTTGGAGAAGGATGAACATTGGAGCAAGAACAATGATAGAGGCAAAGGTGTCCCGTCTTTCGATGAGATGGTGGATTTCGCTTTGGTGGAAGTCGACTTTGACGATCCGACTACGAACGTGCGAGGACGTCGCGCCTTGGCAATCGCTAAACCAACTCCGAGAGGTTATTGACCACGCCGGAGCACGATCAACCTGACCACAAGGGTCTGTTTCCTGCGAGCAAACGAAGAACAAGCAAGAAACTAAGATTGCAATCTGGATATTGCGAATAAAAGATGAAAGCTTTATTGATCAAGGTGGGGTTCTGTGACGCCTTTGTTTGGTCGTTGAACACAAACGAAGTACGCGAAGTTGCAGCTATAGCGAACTTTTAATCTAAACAAAACCCAAAGTCTAAACGATGCCCTAAGGGCTGTATATATGGAGGAAGAGGGGGGAATTTCGTGGCCCTTGGTGGAGGGGTCCGAAATCAACCCTATCTCTTGTTTCCCCACACATACGGACTCTAAAAATAGCCTATACTTATGTATTTCGAAATTACATGGGCCTGGCCCAATAATAAGGTGACGCAGCACCTAAAATAGTCTCGGGATGAAATTTATGAAGTGGCATCTTGTATATTTCGTCCAAGGCTTCATGCACCCATTATGGTGGCTTCAAAGTCCTGAAATCATCACTTGTAACTCCGTTCTTGTTCCCCTTGCGCATGCCATCATCTCCATGCGCAAGGGGAACAAGAACGGAGTTACAAGTGATGATTTCAGGACTTTGAAGCCACCATAATGGGTGCATGAAGCCATGGACGAAATATACAAGATGCCACTTCATAAATTTTGTCCCGAGGCTATTATAGGTGCTGCGTCACCTTTTTATTGGGCCAGGCCCATGTAATTTCGAAATACATAAGTATAGGCTATTTTTAGAGTCCGTATGTGTGGGGAAACAAGAGATAGGGTTGATTTCGGACCCCTCCACCAAGGGCCACGAAATTCCCCCTCTCTTCCTCCATATATACAGCCCTTAGGGCACCGTTTAGACTTTGGGTTTTGTTTAGATTAAAAGTTCGCCATAGCTGCAACTTCGCGTACTTCGTTTGTGTTCAACGACCAGACAAAGGCGTCACAGAACCCCACCTTGATCAATAAAGCTTTCATCTTATATTCGCAATATCCAGATTGCAATCTTAGTTTCTTGCCTGTTCTTCGTTTGCTCGCAGGAAACAGACCCTCATGGTCAGGTTGATCGTGCTCCGGCGTGGTCAATAACCTCTCGGAGTTGGTTTAGCGATTGCTAAGGCGCGACGTCCTCGCACGTTCGTAGTCAGATCGTCAAAGTCGACTTCCACCAAAGCGATATCCATCATCTCATCGAAAGACGAGACACCTTTGCCTCTATCAAGTGGTATCAGATTTCCAGGTTGCTCGGTGAGATTTTACAGTTTTTCGTAGTTTAGATCGAGTCTGTTCTTCATACCTATAGTCCACGAAAAAGCCAAAAAAAAATTAGGGTTAGTTCATCCCATCCGAACCAATCTGAGCCTTGCATAATCTTTTCTGTATTTGCTTTGTTGAATTTGCGGTTGCATCGTCGTGTCTAGTTGCTGGTCTTAGCGTCTAGTCTTTTAGAGTTTCGAGTTCTGTTCACAGGTTGTCACGTCGCCGCTGCCATATATCACCACCGCATCATCATCGTCGCTGTTGCCATATACCACCACCACATATTCACCGCCAATCCGAATCCATATACGCCACCACATATCCGCTGCCATCACGCCAATCCGAGTTCACCTGCAACATATATCCGCCACCTGTCCGTGTTCCACCAGATTCATCTCCGCCACCAGTCCGAGTTCCACCAGATTCATCTCCGCCACCAGTCCTAGTCCGAGTCCAGTAATTGTTGCATTGTTCTCGATTTCTAGATCACGCGATACTCCGAGTCGTGACAGAGAAGGACTCCCCAACTTCCGAGCCATCCGCAGAAGAAAAATAGTTCCAATTTCAAAAAAAAAACTAAGTCTGGAAAATTCTGGCTAGGCAGTTTTTAGACATTTGTAGACTTTTTCGAAAAAAAATTGTTGCGGAGAAAAAAAAGAGGAAAAAAAGTGCAAAAAAAAAGAGAAAAAAAAATTCAGAGTGTGCTCCTCCCTTGTTTACGTGCCGCGCCGTGATTTTGTTGGTGTTCTAGGCTCGCGTCTCTAGCACAGTCTAGCCTAGGACCAGCACAGTACCGTCGTTGAGCGTTTATTCAACTTTGCATCTCTGAATTGATTATTTCTGACCCTTTTTGCTACCATATTATAAGCCTTCCCAGCTCCACATACATCTACGTTGTGCGTTTGACTCTCCCTGGTAATCGCTCTATCCAAGCTTTGAGAGTTTTGACTACAACGGTTGTCGATCACCGCCTGTTGCTGGGTAAGAACTGGTAAGAATTTGAGTTTTGCTTGACGGATTTGTGACACCCACCACCACCACTTGTTCGTAGTCTGTAGGATCATATTCTTGTGTGTTTCTATTGCTGCTAACCGTGCCAGGATCACAAGCCGACGAGATTGACTGGGAGAATTTATCGAACAAGGAGCTTCATGATAAGTTTCAGCAAATGATGACTGAACAGGTGCAAGATGTGCTGAACAATTTTGAAGAGGCCATGGAGAAGATCACTGGCCTTGAGAAGACGTTCGAAACAAAGCTCGATAACAAGTTTAATGAATTGCTCGCGCGTCTTCCACCACCACCACCCGCTGCACCTAACGCACCTCTCCAACAACAACAGCAACGACTACCTCCATGTCGCGAAATAGACCTTCGCCGAGCGAGCCGTGTTCCTCTTGCATTTGGCCAAACTGTTGGTGCTGCTGTTGATACTTCTGTGGCTCCTGCTGCTGATGCGGAGGAGGATGATTATGTGGGAGATTATGAGGATGAGGTTGATCAAAATCAGCACTACGTGGAGCCACCTGTACCACCACCAGCAGGTCGACCTCAGGTATATATTCGTAATGGTAGGCCTGCACCACCACCTCAGGTACGAGATGATGTCCATATTCCTAAACTGAAATTGAATATTCCACCATTTGAGGGTAGATATGTTCCTGATATATATCTTACTTGGGAGTTAGAAACTGAACAACGATTTACATGTTTACAATATCCTGAGGAGAGACGAGTTGCTACTGCTGTTTATGCTTTCACTAGTTTTGCATGTGTATGGTGGTCTGAACATTGTAGATTATATCCTATTCCAACTACTTGGGCTGCTTTGAAAACTGCTATGCGTACGCGTTGGGTTCCACCATATTATCAACGTGAATTGCTTCAAAAATTGCAGCGTTTAAGACAAGGGAAAAAATCTGTAGAAGAATATTATCAGGAATTACAAACTGGCATGATTAGGTGTGGTATTGTTGAGGAGAATGAAGCTATGCTTGCACGTTTTCTGGGTGGATTAAATAGAGAGATTCAGACCATTCTAGACTATAAGGAGTATACTAATATCACTCGTTTATTCCATCTTGCTTGTAAAGCTGAACGTGAAGTGCAGGATCGACAAGCATTGGGGCGAACTAACTTTTCTGCAGGCCGACCTTCATCATGGACACCACGTGCATCTTCTACTTCAACTGCACCAGCACCTCCATCCGGTGCCACCTCCAGCCGTGATACAAGAAAACAGGCACAACCACCATTATCTGCCAAGAGCGCACCTGCGGGGCCTGCACAGCGTTCTTCTTCTTCCATGGCATCAACAGGGCACACAAGTGATATTATTTGTCGTCGTTGTAAGGGAGGAGGTCATTATGCGAGGGAATGCAAATCTCCGCGTGTGATGATTGCTACCGCGGATGGTGGATATGAGTCCGCTAGTGACTATGATGAAGAGACATTGGCTCTTATTACACGTGAAGAACATGGTGGAGATGATTCTGATCATGAGACGCAATACATGGCTCCTGAAGACGCTGACAGGTATGAATGTTTAGTTGCTCAACGTGTTTTGAGTGTGCAGGTCACACAAGCTGAGCAAAATCAGAGGCACAATTTGTTCCATACCAAGGGAGTTGTGAAGGAACGTTCTGTGCGCGTCATAATAGACGGAGGGAGCTGTAACAACTTGGCTAGCATGGAGATGGTGGAGAAGCTTTCTCTCACCACAAGACCACATCCACATCCTTCCTACATCCAATGGTTCAACAACAGCGGCAAGGTTAAGGTAACACGTACTGTTCGTGTGCATTTTAGTATCTCTACATATGCTGATTATGTTGATTGTGATGTGGTACCTATGCAAGCATGTTCCTTATTACTTGGTAGACCATGGCAATTTGATAAAAAATTCTGTACACCATGGTAGAAACAATCACTATACTCTTGTTCATAAGGATAAAAATATTACTTTGCTTCCTATGACTCCTGATTCCATTTTGAAAGATGATATTAATAGAGCTAATAAAGCAAAACAGGAGACGAATAAGAGTGAAAATCAGATTGTGGCAAAAGAATTTGAGCAACAAATGAAGCCTAATAATAAACCATCTAGTGTTGCTTCTGAAATTAAATTGAAAAGTGCATGTTTATTTGCCACCAAATCTGATATTGATGAGCTAGATTTCAGCAAATCTGTTTGCTATGCTTTTGTGTGCAAAGAGGCATTATTTTCATTCGAGGACGTGCCTTCCTCTTTGCCTCCTGCTATCACTAACATTTTGCAGGAGTTCGCTGACGTCTTTCCACAAGACGTGCCACCGGGATTACCGCCTATTCGAGGGATTGAGCATCAGATTGACTTAATTCCCGGTGCTTCACTGCCAGACCGTGCACCATACCGTACCAATCCAGAGGAGACGAAGGAGATTATGCGTCAAGTACAAGAGCTTCTCGACAAAGGTTATATACGTGAATCCCTTAGTCCTTGTGCTGTTCCTATTATTCTAGTGCCGAAAAAGGATGGTACATCACGTATGTGTGTTGATTGTAGAGGCATTAATAATATTACTATTCGTTATCGTCATCCTATTCCTAGGCTAGATGATATGCTTGATGAATTGAGTGGCTCTACAATATTCTCCAAAGTTGATTTGCATAGTGGATACCATCAAATTCGTATGAAATTGGGAGATGAATGGAAAACGGCATTCAAAACTAAGTTTGGATTATATGAGTGGTTAGTCATGCCTTTTGGGTTAACTAATGCACCTAGTACTTTCATGAGATTAATGAACGAAGTTTTACGTGCTTTCATTGGACGATTTGTGGTAGTCTACTTTGATGACATATTGATTTATAGCAGATCTTTGGAAGAACATTTAGAACATTTACGTGCTGTTTTTATTGCTGTACGTGATGCACGTTTGTTTGGTAACCTTGGGAAGTGCACCTTTTGCACCGACCGGGTATCTTTTCTTGGCTATGTTGTTACTCCACAGGGAATTGAAGTTGATAAAGCCAAGATTGAAGCTATTGAGAGTTGGCCGCAACCCAAAACGGTCACACAAGTGAGGAGTTTTCTTGGCCTCGCTGGGTTCTATAGGCGTTTTGTGAGAGATTTCAGCACCATTGCTGCACCTCTCAATGAGCTTACAAAGAAAGATGTGCCTTTTCTTTGGGGTACCGCACAGGAAGAAGCCTTCTCGGTATTGAAAGATAAGTTGACACATGCTCCTTTACTCCAACTTCCTGTTTTTAATAAGACTTTTGAGCTTGAATGTGATGCTAGTGGAATTGGATTAGGCGGTGTGTTATTACAAGATGGCAAACCTGTTGCATACTTTTCTGAAAAATTGAGTGGGCCTAGTCTGAATTATTCTACTTATGATAAAGAATTATATGCTCTTGTTCGGACTTTAGAAACATGGCAACATTATTTGTGGCCCAAAGAATTTGTTATACATTCTGATCATGAATCTTTGAAACATATTAAAAGTCAAGCTAAACTGAATCGTAGACATGCTAAATGGGTTGAATTCATTGAGACTTTTCCTTATGTCATTAAACACAAGAAGGGAAAAGAAAATGTTATTGCTGATGCATTGTCTCACTGCTATACTGTGCTTTCACAACTTGACTTCAAAATATTTGGTTTGGAGACCATCAAACATCAATATGTGCATGATGCTGATTTTAAAGATGTAATGCAGAATTGTAAAGAAGGAAGAATGTGGAACAAGTTCGTCGTTAACGATGGATTTGTGTTTCGTGCTAACAAGCTATGCATTCCAGCTAGCTCCGTTCGTCTTTTGTTGTTGCAGGAGGCGCATGGAGGAGGATTAATGGGACACTTTGGTGTGAAGAAGACGGAGGACGTACTTGCTACACATTTCTTTTGGCCAAAGATGAGACGGGATGTTGAGCGTTTTATTGCTCGCTGCACTACATGTCAAAAAGCTAAGTCACGACTCAATCCTCATGGTTTGTATATACCTTTGCCTGTACCTAGTGTTCCTTGGGAGGATATATCTATGGACTTTGTTTTAGGTTTACCTCGAACAAAGAAGGGGAGGGATAGCATATTTGTTGTCGTGGATAGATGATGAGGACATGACTACCTTGGATATGACCAAAAATATTGCATATATGCATATTTGTCAAGTGATTTCTAGTGCAAACTATTCAATAATCTATTTATGTTATCCAGAACAAAAATACTTCACACACTTTTGTGTTTTGTCTAATTGCAGGTGTATGGGACATTTGTACAATCCACATATGAAAATAAGGAAGAAAGAGATGTTTATTTGCTGTCCAAAAAGTTCTCTCACGTCACTTTTGGCCCAAGAGAAGATAGAGTCCAAGTCTCTCACGTTCTGGATTCAGATTCGGACTGCACAGATATACCTGACTCAAAACGCACACAAGTTTTTCATACGGACTCCGAATTGGGTGATTCTTTTTTTGTTGGAAACTAGATTTCGTGCACTTTCCAACCCAATTGGAATCACCTTCAAATTCGTCCGGAGCGTCGAGTTGTGGACGAAACAATCTGATGCTGCAGCAGAATCCGAGTCAAACTACAAGTCCAAAGGTGTTACATCACCTCCACTTGGGCCCATGAGCCTTGTACGACCTAGGGTTAGTTTTAGGCTGCCTTGGGACGTCCTCCCACCTCCTTGGCCGCCACCCCTTGCTCCTATATAAGTAGATCCATCTAGTAGCTTTTTCCTTGGGATTTGTTTAGTTAAAAGTTAGCCATTGCAATTTCGTGTACTTCGTTTGTGTCCAACGACCAGACCAAGACCGCTTACGGATCCCCACCATTATCAATACCTCATATATATTTGCAATATTCAGATTGCTTTATCCTATTCTTGCTCGTTCTTCGATTGCTTGCAGGAATAGACCTTCGTGGTCAGGCTGACCGTGCTTCCGGCATCATCAGTAACCTCAGGAGATTGGTTTAGCGATTGCTAAGGCGCAACGTCGTGCACGTTTGTAGTCGGATCGTCAAAGTCGTCTCCACCAAATCGATAGTTATCATCTCATCGAAAGATCGGGACACCCACGCCTCTATCAATAGATTCTCGAAAATGGCACACTTTATACCATGTCATAAAAGCGATGATGCTGTTAATGTTGCTGATTTGTTCTTTCGTGAAATTATTCGCTTGCATGGTGTGCCAAATACTATTGTTTCAGATCGTGATACTAAATTTCTTAGCCACTTTTGGAGATGTTTATGGGCTAAGTTGGGGACTAAACTGCTTTTTAGTACTACTTGTCACCCCCAAACTGATGGACAAACTGAAGTAGTCAATAGGACGTTGTCTACTATGCTTAGGGCTGTTTTGAAGAATAATAAGAAAATGTGGGAGGAATGCTTGCCTCATATTGAATTTTCTTATAATCGTTCATTGCATTCTACTACTAAGATGTGCCCTTTTGAAGTTGTGTATGGTTTCCTACCTCGTGCACCTATTGATTTGTTGCCTCTTCCATCTTCGGAGAAGGTTAATTTTGATGCTAAACAACGTGCTGAATTGATTTTAAAAATGCATGAGTTAACTAAGGAAAACATTGAGCGCATGAATGCTAAATATAAACTTGCTGGAGATAAGGGTAGAAAACATGTTGTGTTTGCACCTGGAGATCTTGTTTGGTTACATTTGCGTAAGGATAGATTTCCTGATTTGCGCAAATCAAAGTTAATGCCACGTGCTGATGGTCCCTTTAAGGTGTTAGGGAAAATAAATGATAATGCATATAAACTTGAGCTGCCTGCAGATTTTGGGGTTAGTCCCACTTTTAACATTGCAGATTTGAAACCTTATTTGGGTGAGGAAGATGAACTTCCGTCGAGGACGACTTCATTTCAAGAAGGGGAGGATGATGAGGACATCAATACAATTGTTACACCCACAGCCCCTGCTGCTATACATACTGGACCAATTACTAGAGCTCGTGCACGCCAACTAAATTACCAGGTACTTTCGTTTCTTGGTAATGATTCTAATGTTCATGAGAATATGATGCTGCCTAAATTGGATACATTTGTTTTGCTTACAAATGAAGGGCCTAGCTTGGAGAAGGATGAACATTGGAGCAAGAACAAGCATGGAGATGATGGCATGCGCAAGGGAAACAAGAACGGAGTTACAAGTGATGATTTCAGGACTTTGAAGCCACCATAATGGGTGCATGAAGCCTTGGACGAAATATACAAGATGCCACTTCATAAATTTCATCCCGAGGCTCTTTTAGGTGCTGCGTCACCTTATTATTGGGCCAGGCCCATGTAATTTCGAAATACATAAGTATAGGCTATTTTTAGAGTCCGTATGTGTGGGGAAACAAGAGATAGGGTTGATTTCGGACTCCTCCACCAAGGGCCACGAAATTCCCCCCTCTTCCTCCATATATACAGCCCTTAGGGCATCGTTTAGACTTTGGGTTTTGTTTAGATTAAAAGTTCGCCATAGCTGCAACTTCGCGTACTTCGTTTGTGTTCAACGACCAGACAAAGGCGTCACAGAACCCCACCTTGATCAATAAAGCTTTCATCTTATATTCGCAATATCCAGATTGCAATCTTAGTTTCTTGCTTGTTCTTCGTTTGCTCGCAGGAAACAGACCCTCGTGGTCAGGTTGATCGTGCTCCGGCGTGGTCAATAACCTCTCGGAGTTGGTTTAGCGATTGCTAAGGCGCGACGTCCTCGCACGTTCGTAGTCGTATCGTCAAAGTCGACTTCCACCAAAGCGAAATCCACCATCTCATCGAAAGACGGGACACCTTTGCCTCTATCACATACGAAGTCAGTTTTGGCTCCGTGAGTACTCAAATTAAAGATAGCGACGAGCCGCATCTAAATAGTTGCAGAAGCTAGTTCAATATTTGACATCTCAAAATCGGCTTCTAAATAGGTCTTTTTGCCCTCCGAAGTTCGTGAACACAACTTGTTCCAATTTTTCAGGCCAGTTTTAGAATTCTTTGACTCCTCATATCAACTCGGAATTGAGTGATTCTTTTTGCATTGGAAAGCTTGAGTTAGTAGCATTCTTTGAAAGAATTTATCAGAAAATTGTCTCAAACTTTTCAAGAGGAAAGTTGGAGAGAGAGTTGTTGTATATCCTGCTTGGCAGTTGTTTTTCATCATTATCTTCACTGCCGTTGTGATCTTCACTTATATCTTGCTGTCAAGAGCTACTTAGTATCCTTCATTGATGCTAGTTGTGCTACGCCGTGACCTCATTAGTGTTCTAGGCTCGCGTCTCTAGTCCAGTCTAGCCTAGGACCAGCACAGTACCGTCGTTGAGCGTTTATTCAACATTGCATCTTTGAATTGATTATTGCTAATCTTTTGCTACCATATATAGCCAACCCAGCTCCACATATTTCTACACCGTGTATACGTACGCTCCCCTGGCAATCGCTTTACTCAATATTCGGAATTACTTGACACCGCTGGTTGCCGATCACCGCCTGCTGCATGGTAAGAACTTGTAAGACATTGATATTTGCTTTACTGTGAGCGTTTTACCACCACATCCTAGTAGTTATAGGAACATTATTTTTGGGTTTTGTTTCTTGTTCTACTAATCATGACAGGATCCATAGTCAATTCATGGGCCTTGTCGATCGCGGGAGACGTGCCACCACCTTTGCAAATACCACAACCGTCACGAGAGGTGCACAAACATCCAAATGCACACGATCAGGTTAATGTATCTATACCACCATTTAATGGCCGTTTTAAACCTGCTTTATATATTGAATGGGAGTTCGACATAAAAAATATATTTACTTCCCATAATTTCGATGAACATAAAAAGGTTAAGGTTGCGGTTGGTTCTTTCACTGGTTATGCTTTGGTTTGGTGGAGTGAATATTGTCGGTTACACCCTGATTATATACCTACTACTTGGGATGATTTGAAACTTGCCATGCGACATACTTTCGTCCCTGCTTATTATACTCGTGACATGATTAAGAAGTTGCAACACTTAAAACAAGGTAGTGAAACTGTAACAAAATATTATGATGATTTACAAACTACCTTGTTGCATTCCTCTTTAGAAGAAAGTGAAGATGATTTTATGGATAGATTTTGGGGAGGATTAAACCGTGATATTCAAGAGATACTAATTCATGAAGAGTGTTATCCTATGGACCATTTGTTTCATCTTGCTTGCAAAGCTGAACAGGAAATAAAACGACGTGTTGGCCACGAGGAGAACAAGCGCACGGTGCACATTCCAAGAGTTGATATGATTGTTCCTTCAGCTACTAGGCATACTATGACAACCACATCCGTTGTTGTCAGGACTACATCACCTCCACCATGTGACACATCGCCCCCGAGAGTGGCTACATCATCTGAGTTGATCATAAGAGGTAATGACAAAGGTACTGATCTTCCATCTCTACATGAGAATGATGAATGCCTTGTCAATTTGAATACACCATCTGATGAGCTACCCACTACTTTGATCACACCACCTATTTTAGAGGACTACGTTGATAATTTGACTTTGCCATATGATCAAACAACTGAAATACCAACAATTTTGAGTGCACCCATTGAATTAACTATTGATGCAAAAGAACCAATGTTTAATCATTTTGATATGACCTCTAATCTTGGTGATGATTCTGTGTTGAATGACTTATTGCATGTTTGCTTATTTAAGCATGTTGTAGCATGTAAATTTGATGCAAGTAAGGTTTATTCACCAATGTTGGGATGGTTTAATGATGAACATTGTCAATCTTTTGAAATGAATAAGAGCTTCACTTATATGTGCAAACTGAGTTGCAATATTTTCATGCCTTCTACTCCTTGTGCTAATTTTTTGGCTTTAGATTTTATGAACTATGCAAGTTACTCATCTATTCATGTGTCATATATGCAAAAATCAAGGGAAGTAAAAATGGATGACATATACATATACAACATGTACACCTTGTCTCTTTTGTTAGCCACATTTCAGATTAAGCAACGCCGAGGACGACTTTATTTTCAAGAAGGGGAGGATGATGAGGACATGACTACCTTGGATATGACCAAAAATATTGCATATATGCATATTTGTCAAGTGATTTCTAGTGCAAACTATTCAATAATCTATTTATGTTATCCAGAACAAAAATACTTCACACACTTTTGTGTTTTGTCTAATTGCAGGTGTATGGGACATTTGTACAATCCACATATGAAAATAAAGAAGAAAGAGATGTTTATTTGCTGTCCAAAAAGTTCTCTCACGTCACTTTTGGCCCAAGAGAAGATAGAGTCCAAGTCTCTCACGTTCTGGATTCAGATTCGGACTGCACAGATATACCTGACTCAAAACGCACACAAGTTTTTCATACGGACTCCGAATTGGGTGATTCTTTTTTTGTTGGAAACTAGATTTCGTGCACTTTCCAACCCAATTGGAATCACCTTCAAATTCGTCCGGAGCGTCGAGTTGTGGACGAAACAATCTGATGCTGCAGCAGAATCCGAGTCAAACTACAAATCCAAAGGTGTTACATCACCTCCATTTGGGCCCATGAGCCTTGTACGACCTAGGGTTAATTTTAGGCTGCCTTGGGACGTCCTCCCACCTCCTTGGCCGCCACCCCTTGCTCCTATATAAGTAGATCCATCTAGTAGCTTTTTCCTTGGGATTTGTTTAGTTAAAAGTTAGCCATTGCAATTTCGTGTACTTCGTTTGTGTCCAACGACCAGACCAAGACCGCTTACGGATCCCCACCATTATCAATACCTCATATATATTTGCAATATTCAGATTGCTTTATCCTATTCTTGCTCGTTCTTCGATTGCTTGCAGGAATAGACCTTCGTGGTCAGGCTGACCGTGCTTCCGGCATCATCAGTAACCTCAGGAGATTGGTTTAGCGATTGCTAAGGCGCAACGTCGTGCACGTTTGTAGTCGGATCGTCAAAGTCGTCTCCACCAAATCGATAGTTATCATCTCATCGAAAGATCGGGACACCCTCGCCTCTATCAATAGATTCTCGAAAATGGCACACTTTATACCATGTCATAAAAGCGATGATGCTGTTAATGTTGCTGATTTGTTCTTTCGTGAAATTATTCGCTTGCATGGTGTGCCAAATACTATTGTTTCAGATCGTGATACTAAATTTCTTAGCCACTTTTGGAGATGTTTATGGGCTAAGTTGGGGACTAAACTGCTTTTTAGTACTACTTGTCACCCCCAAACTGATGGACAAACTGAAGTAGTCAATAGGACGTTGTCTACTATGCTTAGGGCTGTTTTGAAGAATAATAAGAAAATGTGGGAGGAATGCTTGCCTCATATTGAATTTTCTTATAATCGTTCATTGCATTCTACTACTAAGATGTGCCCTTTTGAAGTTGTGTATGGTTTCCTACCTCGTGCACCTATTGATTTGTTGCCTCTTCCATCTTCGGAGAAGGTTAATTTTGATGGTAAACAACGTGCTGAATTGATTTTAAAAATGCATGAGTTAACTAAGGAAAACATTGAGCGTATGAATGCTAAATATAAACTTGCTGGAGATAAGGGTAGAAAACATGTTGTGTTTGCACCTAGAGATCTTGTTTGGTTACATTTGCGTAAGGATAGATTTCCTGATTTGCGCAAATCAAAGCTAATGCCACGTGCTGATGGTCCCTTTAAGGTGTTAGAGAAAATAAATGATAATGCATATAAACTTGAGCTGCCTGCAGGTTTTGGGGTTAGTCCCACTTTTAACATTGCAGATTTGAAGCCTTATTTGGGTTTCACTAGTTTTGCATGTGTATGGTGGTCTGAACATTGTAGATTATATCCTATTCCAACTACTTGGGCTGCTTTGAAAACTGCTATGCATACGCGTTGGGTTCCACCATATTATCAACGTGAATTGCTTCAAAAATTGCAGCGTTTAAGACAAGGAAAAAAATCTATAGAAGAATATTATCAGGAATTACAAACTGGCATGATTAGATGTGGTATTGTTGAGGAGAATGAAGCTATGCTTGCACGTTTTCTGGGTGGATTAAATAGAGAGATTCAGACCATTCTAGACTATAAGGAGTATACTAATATCACTCGTTTATTCCATCTTGCTTGTAAAGCTGAACGTGAAGTGCAGGATCGACAAGCATTGGGGCGAACTAACTTTTCTGCAGGCCGACCTTCATCATGGACACCACGTGCATCTTCTACTTCAACTGCACCAGCACCTCCATCCGGTGCCACCTCCAGCCGTGATACAAGAAAACAGGCACAACCACCATTATCTGCCAAGAGCGCACCTGCGGGGCCTGCACAGCGTTCTTCTTCTTCCATGGCATCAACAGGGCACACAAGTGATATTATTTGTCGTCGTTGTAAGGGAGGAGGTCATTATGCGAGAGAATGCAAATCTCCGCGTGTGATGATTGCTATCGCGGATGGTGGATATGAGTCTGCTAGTGACTATGATGAGGAGACTTTGGCTCTTATTACACGTGAAGAACATGGTGGAGATGATTCTGATCATGAGACGCAATACATGGCTCCTGAAGACGCTGACAGGTATGAATGTTTAGTTGCTCAATGTGTTTTGAGTGTGCAGATGACACAAGCTGAGCAAAATCAGAGGCACAATTTGTTCCGTACCAAGGGAGTTGTGAAGGAACGTTCTGTGCGCGTCATCATAGACGGAGGGAGCTGCAACAACTTGGCTAGCATGGAGATGGTGGAGAAGCTTTCTCTCACCACAAGACCACATCCACATCCTTACTACATCCAATGGTTCAACAACAGCGGCAAGGTTAAGGTAACACGTACTGTTCGTGTGCATTTTAGTATCTCTACATATGCTGATTATGTTGATTGTGATGTGGTACCTATGCAAGCATGTTCCTTATTACTTGGTAGACCATGGCAATTTGATAAAAATTCTGTACACCATGGTAGAAACAATCACTATACTCTTGTTCTTAAGGATAAAAATATTACTTTGCTTCCTATGACTCCTGATTCCATTTTGAAAGATGATATTAATAGAGCTAATAAAGCAAAACAGGAGACGAATAAGAGTGAAAATCAGATTGTGGCAAAAGAATTTGAGCAACAAATGAAGCCTAATAATAAACCATCTAGTGTTGCTTCTGAAATTAAATTGAAAAGTGCATGTTTATTTGCCACCAAATCTGATATTGATGAGCTAGATTTCAGCAAATCTGTTTGCTATGCTTTTGTGTGCAAAGAGGCATTATTTTCATTCGAGGACGTGCCTTCCTCTTTGCCTCCTGCTATCACTAACATTTTGCAGGAGTTCGCTGACGTCTTTCCACAAGACGTGCCACCGGGATTACCGCCTATTCGAGGGATTGAGCATCAGATTGACTTAATTCCCGGTGCTTCACTGCCAGACCGTGCACCATACCGTACCAATCCAGAGGAGACGAAGGAGATTATGCGTCAAGTACAAGAGCTTCTCGACAAAGGTTATATACGTGAATCCCTTAGTCCTTGTGCTGTTCCTATTATTCTAGTGCCGAAAAAGGATGGTACATCACGTATGTGTGTTGATTGTAGAGGCATTAATAATATTACTATTCGTTATCGTCATCCTATTCCTAGGCTAGATGATATGCTTGATGAATTGAGTGGCTCTACAATATTCTCCAAAGTTGATTTGCATAGTGGATACCATCAAATTCGTATGAAATTGGGAGATGAATGGAAAACAGCATTCAAAACTAAGTTTGGATTATATGAGTGGTTAGTCATGCCTTTTGGGTTAACTAATGCACCTAGTACTTTCATGAGATTAATGAACGAAGTTTTACGTGCTTTCATTGGACGATTTGTGGTAGTTTACTTTGATGACATATTGATTTATAGCAGATCTTTGGAAGAACATTTGGAACATTTACGTGCTGTTTTTATTGCTCTACGTGATGCACGTTTGTTTGGTAACCTTGGGAAGTGCACCTTTTGCACCGACCGAGTATCTTTTCTTGGCTATGTTGTTACTCCACAGGAATTGAAGTTGATAAAGCCAAGATTGAAGCTATTGAGAGTTGGCCGCAACCCAAAACGGTCACACAAGTGAGGAGTTTTCTTGGCCTCGCTGGGTTCTATAGGCGTTTTGTGAGAGATTTCAGCACCATTGCTGCACCTCTCAATGAGCTTACAAAGAAAGATGTGCCTTTTCTTTGGGGTACCGCACAGGAAGAAGCCTTCTCGGTATTGAAAGATAAGTTGACACATGCTCCTTTACTCCAACTTCCTGTTTTTAATAAGACTTTTGAGCTTGAATGTGATGCTAGTGGAATTGGATTAGGCGGTGTGTTATTACAAGATGGCAAACCTGTTGCATACTTTTCTGAAAAATTGAGTGGGCCTAGTCTGAATTATTCTACTTATGATAAAGAATTATATGCTCTTGTTTGGACTTTAGAAACATGGCAACATTATTTGTGGCCCAAAGAATTTGTTATACATTCTGATCATGAATCTTTGAAACATATTAAAAGTCAAGCTAAACTGAATCGTAGACATGCTAAATGGGTTGAATTCATTGAGACTTTTCCTTATGTCATTAAACACAAGAAGGGAAAAGAAAATGTTATTGCTGATGCATTGTCTCGCCGCTATACTATGCTTTCACAACTTGACTTCAAAATATTTGGTTTGGAGACCATCAAAGATCAATATGTGCATGATGCTGATTTTAAAGATGTAATGCAGAATTGTAAAGAAGGAAGAATGTGGAACAAGTTCGTCGTTAACGATGGATTTGTGTTTCGTGCTAACAAGCTATGCATTCCAGCTAGCTCTGTTCGTCTTTTGTTGTTGCAGGAGGCGCATGGAGGAGGATTAATTTGACACTTTGGCGTGAAGAAGACGGAGGACGTACTTGCTACACATTTCTTTTGGCCAAAGATGAGACGGGATGTTGAGCGTTTTATTGCTCGCTGCACTACATGTCAAAAAGCTAAGTCACGACTCAATCCTCATGGTTTATATATGCCGTTACCTGTACCTAGTGTTCCTTGGGAGGATATATCTATGGACTTTGTTTTAGGTTTACCTCGAACAAAGAAGGGGAGGGATAGCATATTTGTTGTCGTGGATAGATTCTCGAAAATGGCACACTTTATACCATGTCATAAAAGCGATGATGCTGTTAATGTTGCTGATTTGTTCTTTCGTGAAATTATTCGCTTGCATGGTGTGCCAAATACTATTGTTTCAGATCGTGATACTAAATTTCTTAGCCACTTTTGGAGATGTTTATGGGCTAAGTTGGGGTCTAAACTGCTTTTTAGTACTACTTGTCACCCCCAAACTGATGGACAAACTGAAGTAGTCAATAGAACGTTGTCTACTATGCTTAGGGCTGTTTTGAAGAATAATAAGAAAATGTGGGAGGAATCCTTGCCTCATATTGAATTTGCTTATAATCGTACATTGCATTCTACTACTAAGATATGCCCTTTTGAAGTTGTGTATGGTTTCCTACCTCGTGCACCTATTGATTTGTTGCCTCTTCCATCTTCGGAGAAGGTTAATTTTGATGCTAAACAACGTGCTGAATTGATTTTAAAAATGCATGAGTTAACTAAGGAAAACATTGAGCGTATGAATGCTAAATATAAACTTGCTGGAGATAAGGTTAGAAAACATGTTGTGTTTGCACCTAGAGATCTTGTTTGGTTACATTTGCGTAAGGATAGATTTCCTGATTTGCGCAAAATCAAAGCTAATGCCACGTGCTGATGGTCCCTTTAAGGTGTTAGAGAAAATAAATGATAATGCATATAAACTTGAGCTGCCTGCAGATTTTGGGGTTAGTTCCACTTTTAACATTGCAGATTTGAAGCCTTATTTGGGTGAGGAAGATGAGCTTCCATCGAGGACGACTTCATTTCAAGAAGGGGAGGATGATGAGGACATCAATACCGTTGTTACACCCACAGCCCCTACTGCTACATATACGGGACCAATTACTAGAGCTCGCGCACGCCAATTAAATTATCAGGTACTTTCGTTTCTTGGTAATAATTCTAATGTTCATGAGAATATGATGCTGCCTAAATTGGATACATTTGTTTTGCTTACAAATGAAGGGCCTAGCTTGGAGAAGGATGAACATTGGAGCAAGAACAAGCATGGAGATGATGCCATGCGCAAGGGGAACAAGAACGGAGTTACAAGTGATGATTTCAGGACTTTGAAGCCACCATAATGGGTGCATGAAGCCTTGGACGACATATACAAGATGCCACTTCATAAATTTCGTCCCGAGGCTATTATAGGTGCTGCGTCACCTTTTTATTGGGCCAGACCCATGTAATTTCGAAATACATAAGTATAGGCTATTTTTAGAGTCCGTATGTGTGGGGAAACAAGAGATAGGGTTGATTTCGGACCCCTCCACCAAGGGCCACGAAATTTCCCTCTCTTCCTCCATATATACAGCCCTTAGGGCACCGTTTAGATTTTGGGTTTTGTTTAGATTAAAAGTTTGCCATAGCTGCAACTTCGCGTACTTCGTTTGTGTTCAACGACCAGACAAAGGCGTCACAGAACCCCACCTTAATCAATAAAGCTTTCATCTTATATTCGCAATATCCAGATTGCAATCTTAGTTTCTTGCTTGTTCTTCGTTTGCTCGCAGGAAACAGACCCTCGTGGTCAGGTTGATCGTGCTCCGGCGTGGTCAATAACCTCTCGGAGTTGGTTTAGCGATTGCTAAGGCGCGACGTCCTCGCACGTTCGTAGTCGGATCGTCAAAGTCGACTTCCACCAAAGCGATATCCATCATCTCATCGAAAGACGGGACACCTTTGCCTCTATCAATAGGTGCTGCGTCACCTTTTTATTGGGCCAGGCCCTTGTAATTTCGAAATACATAAGTATAGGCTATTTTTAGAGTCCGTATGTGTGGGGAAACAAGAGATAGGGTTGATTTCGGACCCCTCCACCAAGGGCCACGAAATTCCCCCTCTCTTCCTCCATATATACAGCCCTTAGGGCACCGTTTAGACTTTGGGTTTTGTTTAGATTAAAAGTTCGCCATAGCTGCAACTTCGCGTACTTCGTTTGTGTTCAACGACCAGACAAAGGTGTCACAGAACCCCACCTTGATCAATAAAGCTTTCATCTTATATTCGCAATATCCAGATTGCAATTTTAGTTTCTTTCTTGTTCTTCGTTTGCTCACAGGAAACAGACCCTCGTGGTCAGGTTGATCGTGCTCCGGCGTGGTCAATAACCTCTCGGAGTTGGTTTAGCGATTGCTAAGGCGCGACGTCCTCGCACGTTCGTAGTCGGATCGTCAAAGTCGACTTCCACCAAAGCGATATCCATCATCTCATCGAAAGACGGGACACCTCTGCCTCTATCATCAACTACCCTAAAAAAAGAACAAGATGAACACAAGAACACAAGAGATGGGAAATACTCAAATTGACTTGATCCAATCACACATATGCTAGATCCAAGAACACACAAGAGATACAGTGATCCAAGAGCAACAAAGGAAAGATACAAAGTACTAGTTCATCCCAATCCTATGAGGAGAGAGGTCTTGCTGATTGTCATCTCCAAGAGGAGGTCTTGATATCCACAAGTGGATCTTCTCACATGGAGGCCTTGAACTCCATGGGAGTGGCCTCTCTCTCTCTCAAGAGGAGAAGGTAGGAGCAAAGCTCACCTAGGAATGAGCTATCCTATTTGCTAAGTCTAAATGGAGGAGGGAGAGGGGTATATATAGGTAGGTGGAGGAAGGGGACAAAGTGGAGGCCCAACAGGTGACTCTCGGCCGTCCATCCTGATGAGCCCGTGCGCACGGGGTAAGTTGGGTCTATGCGCACGGGGGTCCTGTGCGCACGGGGTACTCCGGCGCCAGCTCTCTGAGTAGTCCGTGCGCACGGGGTCTTCGAGGCCCGTGGGCACGGGGTCGCCTAGGAGGTGCTGAATTGATCTTGTTGCACTCCTTCTTCCTCCTTGTGGCCTTGTGGTCCTTCTCCAACTCCTTTGGGGTGTCCCTCACCAGCTTGTGGTCGTCGCTCTTCGTATCTAAGGACACATAGAGCACTTTGGTGAGGTAGCAAGCAAGTCCAATGGATATTCATGATATTCTCGAAGAAGAGCGGGTTCACCTTAATTCCAATGGCGTATGTTCGAGGTCTCGTCATATGTCCTCTTGGGGTTTGGAGAGTAGTGAGAGTGTACATGGGGATGAACGAGGCATGCTCCGCATCATCTCCCCCCCCCCCTTGGGAAAGATCCTACCTCAGATCATGATCCTCATCACCATGGAAACAGTTGTCGTAGACCGACTTGTAGTTGGACGAAGTTGAAGACATGGCGCAATCCAAGTAGTCCAAGGTGTCACCGGAGTGATAGACATGCAAAAAGAGCAAACAGAAGCAACACTAGGAAATACAATGGTTAGCACACACAAAGTGTCCATCATGTAAGAATGAGTCTGCTGTCACAGCCCTAGAATAATGTTTGTAATTAGTGGCATTGCATCCATGCATCATGTCTAGATTCTGAAAGTTGAACTGAGGAAATTTGAAAGCCTCAAAAATTCAATTAAAAGAAGGGCAAATAACCCTGGAAAATGCATCCAATGTTTCCAGAATGCACTTCAATGATGTTTGATATTTTTTACAAGGGTTCTGACCCAAACCTAAAATATAGAACATTTTTGAGGAATTATTTTGGTCATCTGGATTTAAATCAATAAGTATTTGAGTTGGATTTAATTCTCCTATAAAAGAATTATAAGTCCAATAATTCTGA
This sequence comes from Triticum dicoccoides, assembly GCF_002162155.2. Lineage (NCBI taxonomy): Eukaryota > Viridiplantae > Streptophyta > Magnoliopsida > Poales > Poaceae > Triticum > Triticum dicoccoides. The sequence goes on from NW_021261709.1 coordinate 36,188, forward strand.
AAATTTGTGAGTGACTTTGAATACTTTGTATCAAGCCACATAAATCTTTTCAGAAGCTACTAAAATGATTTGATTTTTAAATCAAATCAAAACAAACTTCAGGAAATAGAAAACAAAAAGAAATAGGAAAAATCAGAAAAGAGAAGGGAGAAGCTACTTGGGCCTTACCTGGCGGCCCAGCAATCGGCCCAGCCGACTGGCTCTGCCAGTCATCCCCTTCCTCCCGCCAGTGTGCACTGTGCGTGGCGCACGTAGAGGAGGCGAGGGCCACCTCCTGCTTCGCGCTGGAGGCTTGTCCTCCTTCCTGACCCCACTTCTGGAGATGCCCAGAGCCCCCTGGACCCCCTCGCTCTCTCCCTCTCCCTCATTCCCCTCCTTTGTCTCGTTCTCTCACGCACACCCGAACGCGTCGTCGCCACCGCTCGCTGTTGCTGCGTCCACCGGCCACCCCTTGCGCTAAAAAACATCCCAGAAGCTCCGCCTCACCGCGCTTCTTCGCCTCATCGACTGAAGGGACCCCGGGAGGTCGACAGCACCGCCAGGATCACCGTCTTTGCCGCCTACTGCTGCACCTCACCGTTGTCGATTCACGGGCTCTAGTGCGTCCCCGAGCCAACCGACCTACCCAACAGACCCGCGGTGAGCCCCTGAGCGTCTCCCCTCTCCCCTTTTGCTCGCTTCCGTGCCGTAGCACCGTTCCTCACCGTGACCGAAGCCGCCCTCCGCCGTGGCCGTTGTTCCTGCAGCGACCGTGCTTCTCCGCTTGGATCCGCGCACCCCGCAGGCTCCTGGAGCAACTAGGAGGCCAACGCCACCCCTAGCCGGCTTCCTTGCGAGCTGCGGCCCCGCAGCCGCACACCTCCGAGCTCCGCCCGCCGCCCGGCTCGTCGCCTCCGCCATTACAGGCCGCCCCAGGCCCGGCTGGCTCCACCACCCGACGCGCGCTGGTCTGGGCTCTCGAACGATCCCAACCACGCTGCAAATGGGGCACCACAGCCCGTTCCCGAGTTCCCCGCTGCGTCAGCTACCGTCGGCGGCTAAACGCCGGTGGTTCAGCCCCAATTGACCAGGGGATTTGACCTCCCCCTGGGTCACTGACATGCGGGACCAGCCCACCTAATTAATCTAGGTTAGCTTAAGTTAAAACGCTAATTAACCCGGTTAGTTAGATTAGTAACTGACACGCGGGCCCACTGGTTAGTTTCACCCAGGCCGCCCCTTGACCTGCTGACGTCAGCATGATGTCATGCTGGCGCAGTAAACTATTTTCTGGTTTTAGTCTAATTTAAAATAACCAGGAAATTCCAGAAAATAGTATAAACTTCTAAAATTCATATAAATTCAACCATAACTCAGAATGAAATAATTTATATATGAAAAATGATCAGAAAAATCCAATCTATCCATCTGTACCATTTTCATGCATGATAGAACAACTTATGACTACTGTTTAGGACAATTCAGTTAAATGGCATTGAAATAACCACATGTGGAGTTTGAATTTGAATCTTGGATTCAAACCAACTTCATTTAATCTGGTTTTAGTTGCATTAGCACAAACCACATCATATTGCCATGTCACATTCATGCATCATATTGTTGCATTGCATTGATTGTGTTCTCCCTTGTTTGCCGGTATTTGCCCCCTCTCAGTAGACGTGTACCGACGATGTGATCGATGACACCGATGAAGAACTATACTATCTTCAGAAGTGCCAGGCAAGCAAAACCCCCTTGTTCATTCCGATACAATCCCACTCTCTCGCTCCTGCTCTCTTTTACTGCATTAGGACAACAACGATTCAACTGTTACATGCTGCGGTAGTTGAACCCCTTTCCTCTGCATGACCTGTCATTGCCACAGTAAATAGATGAAACCCACTAGCATGAGTAGGAGTTGTTTGAGCCCTGATGTGCCTACTCATTCATGCTTGTTTGTCATGCCTGCTATTGCTCAGAGTTGTGTCAGGTCTGATTCATCGGGGATGAATTGGAATGTGGTGAACATGTCCTACTGTTGAGAGCTAAGTGTGTGAACACGATTTGGTAAAGGTAGCGGTGAGAGGCCATGTAGGAGTACATGGTGGGTTGTCTCATTGCAGCCGTCCTCAGGAACTGAGTTCTGTGTTTGTGATCCATGAACAGCTACTACCACACATTGGAATGCTTAAGTGCCCCTCTCGACTTATTAATCAACTCGATCTCTGTCCAGGAGTTGCAACTAGTTTCTAGTGTTTATAGGTAGTGTTAGTAGTCTACCAAGTGGCACCCGGTACAGGTGGGCTTGGGACAGACTAGGCACAGTGGCCCGGTGTACCAAGTGGCACCCGGATGGTGGACTTGGGAACCCTGCACACATTGTTTTGGGCCGTGAGCGACACCCCGGCTGGATCTCCTTGCGGATGGAATCCGAATAGGCGATAAACCTGGACGAGAGACTTGTGTGGTTAGTCAGGTCGTGGCCGACACCCTCGCTGGGCTTCCGCTTGAAGGTTGCCGAGTACATGTCGTGTAAACGGCGGTAAGTGGTGAGAGCGTGTGTGAAGAAGTACACCCCTGCAGGGTTAACATTATCTATTCGAATAGCCGTGTCCGCGGTAAAGGACTTCTGGGTTGCCTATACAGTTCATAGACAAATGAAAGTGGATACTCTGAAATACGCAAGATAAGCGTGAGTGCTATGGATGGCGTTCTCGTAGGGAGACGGGAGCGGATCCATAGTGGTGTAATGATATGGTGAATATGTGGACTCGTGTGCGCCACTTCAAAGAGTTACATTGCAGTCGTAGTGATAGAGGCAAAGGTGTCCCGTCTTTCGATGAGATGGTGGATTTCGCTTTGGTGGAAGTCGACTTTGACGATCCGACTACGAACGTGCGAGGACGTCGCGCCTTAGCAATCGCTAAACCAACTCCGAGAGGTTATTGACCACGCCGGAGCACGATCAACCTAACCACGAGGGTCTGTTTCCTGCGAGCAAACGAAGAACAAGCAAGAAACTAAGATTGCAATCTGGATATTGCGAATATAAGATGAAAGCTTTATTGATCAAGGTGGGGTTCTGTGACGCCTTTGTCTGGTCGTTCAACACAAACGAAGTACGCGAAGTTGCAGCTATGGCGAACTTTTAATCTAAACAAAACCCAAAGTCTAAACGATGCCCTAAAGGCTGTATATATGGAGGAAGAGGGGGGAATTTCGTGGCCCTTGGTGGAGGAGTCCGAAATCAACCCTATCTCTTGTTTCCCCACACATACGGACTCTAAAAATAGCCTATACTTATGTATTTCGAAATTACATGGGCCTGGCCCAATAATAAGGTGACGCAGCACCTAAAATAGCCTCGGGACGAAATTTATCAAGTGGCATCTTGTATATTTCGTCCAAGGCTTCATGCAACCATTATGGTGGCTTCAAAGTCCTGAAATCATCACTTGTAACTCCGTTCTTGTTCCCCTTGCGCATGCCATCATCTCCATGCTTGTTCTTGCTCCAATGTTCATCCTTCTCCAAGCTATGCCCTTCATTTGTAAGCAAAACAAATGTATCCAATTTAGGCAGCATCATATTCTCATGAACATTAGAATCATTACCAAGAAACGAAAGTACCTGGTTATTTAGTTGCCGTGCACGAGCTCTAGTAATTGGTCCAGTATGTATAGCAGCAGGGGCTGTGGGTGTAACAATTGTATTGATGTCCTCATCATCCTCCCCTTCTTGAAATGAAGTCGTCCTCGACGGAAGTCCATCTTCCTCACCCAAATAAGGCTTCAAATCTGCAATGTTAAAAGTGGGACTAACCCCAAAATCTGCAGGCAGCTCAAGTTTATATGCATTATCATTTATTTTCTCTAACACCTTAAAGGGACCATCAGCACGTGGCATTAGCTTTGATTTGCGCAAATCAGGAAATCTATCCTTACGCAAATGTAACCAAACAAGATCTCCAGGTGCAAACACAACATGTTTTCTACCCTTATCTCCAGCAAGTTTATATTTAGCATTCATACGCTCAATGTTTTCCTTAGTTAACTCATGCATTTTTAAAATCAATTCAGCACGTTGTTTAGCATCAAAATTAACCTTCTCCGAAGATGGAAGAGGCAACAAATCAAAAGGGCACATCTTAGTAGTAGAATGCAATGAACGATTATAAGCAAATTCAATATGAGGCAAGCATTCCTCCCACATTTTCTTATTATTCTTCAAAACAGCCCTAAGCATAGTAGACAACGTTCTATTGACTACTTCAGTTTGTCCATCAGTTTGGGGGTGACAAGTAGTACTAAAAAGCAGTTTAGTCCCCAACTTAGCCCATAAACATCTCCAAAAGTGGCTAAGAAATTTAGTATCACGATCTGAAACAATAGTATTTGGCACACCATGCAAGCGAATAATTTCACGAAAGAACAAATCAGCAACATTATCAGCATCATCGCTTTTATGACATGGTATAAAGTGTGCCATTTTCGAGAATCTATCCACGACAACAAATATGCTATCCCTCCCCTTCTTTGTTCGAGGTAAACCTAAAACAAAGTCCATAGATATATCCTCCCAAGGAACACTAGGTACAGGCAAAGGCATATATAAACCATGAGGATTGAGTCGTGACTTAGCTTTTTGACATGTAGTGCATCGAGCAATAAAACGCTCAACATCCCGTCTCATCTTTGGCCAAAAGAAATGTGTAGCAAGTACGTCCTCCGTCTTCTTCACGCCAAAGTGTCCCATTAATCCTCCTCCATGCGCCTCCTGCAACAACAAAAGACGAACGGAGCTAGCTGGAATGCATAGCTTGTTAGCACGAAACACAAATCCATCGTTAACGACAAACTTGTTCCACATTCTTCCTTCTTTACAATTCTGCATTACATCTTTAAAATCAGCATAATGCACATATTGATCTTTGATGGTCTCCAAACCAAATATTTTGAAGTCAAGTTGTGAAAGCATAGTATAGCGACGAGACAATGCATCAGCAATAACATTTTCTTTGCCCTTCTTGTGTTTAATGATGATAGAGGCAAAGGTGTCCCGTCTTTCGATGAGATGGTGGATTTCGCTTTGGTGGAAGTCGACTTTGACGATCCGACTACGAACGTGCGAGGACGTCGCGCCTTAGCAATCGCTAAACCAACTCCGAGAGGTTATTGACCACGCCGGAGCACGATCAACCTGACCACGAGGGTCTGTTTCCTGCGAGCAAACGACGAACAAGCAAGAAACTGAGATTGCAATCTGGATATTGCGAATATAAGATGAAAGCTTTATTGATCAAGGTGGGGTTCTGTGACGCCTTTGTCTGGTCGTTGAACACAAACGAAGTACGCGAAGTTGCAGCTATGGCGAACTTTTAATCTAAACAAAACCCAAAGTCTAAACGATGCCCTAAGGGCTGTATATATGGAGGAAGAGGGGGGAATTTCGAGGCCCTTGGTGGAGGGGTCCGAAATCAACCCTATCTCTTGTTTCCCCACACATACGGACTCTAAAAATAGCCTATACTTATGTATTTCGAAATTACATGGGCCTGGCCCAATAATAAGGTGACGCAGCACCTAAAATAGCCTCGGGACGAAATTTATGAAGTGGCATCTTGTATATTTCGTCCAAGGCTTCATGCACCCATTATGGTGGCTTCAAAGTCCTGAAATCATCACTTGTAACTCCGTTCTTATTCCCCTTGCGCATGCCATCATCTCCATGCTTGTTCTTGCTCCAATGTTCATCCTTCTCCAAGCTAGGCCCTTCATTTGTAAGCAAAACAAATGTATCCAATTTAGGCAGCATCATATTCTCATGAACATTAGAATCATTACCAAGAAACGAAAGTACCTGGTAATTTAGTTGGCGTGCACGAGCTCTAGTAATTGGTCCAGTATGTATAGCAGCAGGGGCTGTGGGTGTAACAATTGTATTGATGTCCTCATCAGAACGATTATAAGCAAATTCAATATGAGGCAAGCATTCCTCCCACATTTTCTTATTAGTCTTCAAAACAGCCCTAAGCATAGTAGACAACGTTCTATTGACTACTTCAGTTTGTCCATCAGTTTGGGGGTGACAAGTAGTACTAAAAAGCAGTTTAGTCCCCAACTTAGCCCATAAACATCTCCAAAAGTGGCTAAGAAATTTAGTATCACGATCTGAAACAATAGTATTTGGCACACCATGCAAGCGAATAATTTCACGAAAGAACAAATCAGCAACATTAACAGCATCATCGCTTTTATGACATGGTATAAAGTGTGCCATTTTCGAGAATCTATCCACGACAACAAATATGCTATCCCTCCCCTTCTTTGTTCGAGGTAAACCTAAAACAAAGTCCATAGATATATCCTCCCAAGAAACACTAGGTACAGGCAAAGGCATATATAAACCATGAGGATTGAGTCGTGACTTAGCTTTTTGACATGTAGTGCATCGAGCAATAAAACGCTCAACATCCCGTCTCATCTTTGGCCAAAAGAAATGTGTAGCAAGTACGTCCTCCGTCTTCTTCACGCCAAAGTGTCCCATTAATCCTCCTCCATGCGCCTCCTGCAACAACAAAAGACGAACGGAGCTAGCTGGAATGCATAGCTGGTTAGCACGAAACACAAATCCATCGTTAACGACAAACTTGTTCCACATTCTTCCTTCTTTACAATTCTGCATTACATCTTTAAAATCAGCATCATGCACATATTGATCTTTGATGGTCTCCAAACCAAATATTTTGAAGTCAAGTTGTGAAAGCATAGTATAGCGACGAGACAATGCATCAGCAATAACATTTTCTTTTCCCTTCTTGTGTTTAATGACATAAGGGAAAGTCTCAATGAATTCAACCCATTTAGCATGTCTACGATTCAGTATAGCTTGACTTTTAATATGTTTCAAAGATTCATGATCAGAATGTATAACAAATTCTTTGGGCCATAAATAATGTTGCCATGTTTCTAAAGTCCGAACAAGAGCATATAATTCTTTATCATAAGTAGAATAATTCAGACTAGGCCCACTCAATTTTTCAGAAAAGTATGCAACAGGTTTGCCATCTTGTAATAACACACCTCCTAATCCAATTCCACTAGCATCACATTCAAGCTCAAAAGTCTTATTAAAATCAGGAAGTTGGAGTAAAGGAGCATGTGTCAACTTATCTTTCAATACCGTGAAGGCTTCTTCCTGTGCGGTACCCCAAACAAAAGGCACATCCTTCTTTGTAAGCTCGTTGAGAGGTGCAGCAATGGTGCTGAAATCTCTCACAAAACGCCTATAGAATCCAGCGAGGCCAAGAAAAATCCTCACTTGTGTGACCGTTTTGGGCTGCGGCCAACTCTCAATAGCTTCAATCTTGGCTTTGTCAACTTCAATTCCCTGTGGAGTAACAACATAGCCAAGAAAAGATACTCGGTCGGTGCAAAAGGTGCACTTCCCAAGGTTACCAAACAAACGTGCATCACGTAGAGCAATAAAAACAGCACGTAAATGTTCCAAATGTTCCTCCAAAGATCTGCTATAAATCAATATGTCATCAAAGTAAACTACCACAAATCGTCCAATGAAAGCACGTAAAACTTCGTTCATTAATCTCATGAAAGTACAAGGTGCATTAGTTAACCCAAAAGGCATGACTAACCACTCATATAATCCAAACTTAGTTTTAAATGCTGTTTTCCATTCATCTCCCAATTTCATACGAATTTGATGGTAGCCACTACGCAAATCAACTTTGGAGAATATTGTAGAGCCACTCAATTCATCAAGCATATCATCTAGCCTAGGAATAGGATGACGATAACGAATAGTAATATTATGAATGCCTCTACAATCAACACACATACGTGATGTACCATTCTTTTTCGGCACTAGAATAATAGGAACAGCACAAGGACTAAGGGATTCGCGTATATAACCTTTGTCGAGAAGCTCTTGTACTTGACGCATAATCTCCTTCGTCTCCTCTGGATTGGTACGGTATGGTGCACGGTTTGGCAGTGAAGCACCGGGAATTAAGTCAATCTGATGCTCAATCCCTCGAATAGGCGGTAATCCCGGTGGCACGTCTTGTGGAAAGACGTCAGCGAACTCCTGCAAAATGTTAGTGACAGCAGGAGGCAAAGAGGAAGGCACGTCCTCGAATGAAAATAATGCCTCTTTGCACACAAAAGCATAGCAAACAGATTTGCTGAAATCTAGCTCATCAATATCAGATTTGGTGGCAAATAAACATGCACTTTTCCATTTAATTTCAGAAGCAACACTAGATGGTTTATTATTAGGCTTCATTTGTTGCTCAAATTCTTTTGCCACAATCTGATTTTCACTCTTATTCGTCTCCTGTTGTGCTTTATTAGCTCTATTAATATCATCTTTCAAAATGGAATCAGGAGTCATAGGAAGCAAAGTAATATTTTTATCCTTATGAACAAGAGTATAGTGATTGTTTCTACCATGGTGTACAGAATTTTTATCCGAAACCTACTCCGGCAAGGAAACACGAATCGGAATCTAGATGGATCCCGAAAACAAACCTAATAAGCAAAGAACTCGGATTGGTGGTGGATATATGGTGGTGGTAGATGGCAACGGTGGTGGTAGCGGTGGTAGTATATGGATATGGATCGGTGGTGGTATATGGACACGGATTGGTGGTGGTATATGGATACGGATTCGGTGCGGTGGTGGTAGATGGCAGGGGCAATGATGATGGTGCGGCGGCGGCGTGACCACTTATGACCAGAACTCGAAACTCTAAAAGACTAGACTCTAAGACCAGCAACTAGACACGACGATGCAACCGCAAATTCAACAAAGCAAAACCCTAAAAAAGATTATGCAAGGCTCAGATTGGTTCGGATATGATGAACTAACCCTAATTTTTTTTGTGGCTTTTTCGTGGACTATAGGTATGAAGAACAGACTCGATCTAAACTACGAAAAACTGTAAAATCTCACCGAGCAACCTGGAAATCTGATACCACTTGATAGAGGCAAAGGTGTCCCGTCTTTCGATGAGATGGTGGATTTCGCTTTGGTGGAAGTCGACTTTGACGATCCGACTACGAACGTGCGAGGACGTCGCGCCTTAGCAATCGCTAAACCAACTCCGAGAGGTTATTGACCATGCCGGAGCACGATCAACCTGACCACGAGGGTCTGTTTCCTGCGAGCAAACGAAGAACAAGCAAGAAACTAAGATTGCAATCTGGATATTGCGAATATAAGATGAAAGCTTTATTGATCAAGGTGGGGTTCTATGACGCCTTTGTCTGGTCGTTGAACACAAACGAAGTACGCGAAGTTGCAGCTATGGCGAACTTTTAATCTAAACAAAACCCAAAGTCTAAACGATGCCCTAAGGGCTGTATATATGGAGGAAGAGGGGGGAATTTCGTGGCCCTTGGTGGAGGAGTCCGAAATCAACCCTATCTCTTGTTTCCCCACACATACGGACTCTAAAAATAGCCTATACTTATGTATTTCGAAATTACATGGGCCTGGCCCAATAATAAGGTGACGCAGCACCTAAAAGAGCCTCGGGACGAAACTTATGAAGTGGCATCTTGTATATTTCGTCCAAGGCTTCATGCACCCATTATGGTGGCTTCAAAGTCCTGAAATCATCACTTGTAACTCCGTTCTTGTTTCCCTTGCGCATGCCATCATCTCCATGCTTGTTCTTGCTCCAATGTTCATCCTTCTCCAAGCTAGGCCCTTCATTTGTAAGCAAAACAAATGTATCCAATTTAGGCAGCATCATATTCTCATGAACATTAGAATCATTACCAAGAAACGAAAGTACCTGGTAATTTAGTTGGCGTGCACGAGCTCTAGTAATTGGTCCAGTATGTATAGCAGCAGGGGCTGTGGGTGTAACAATTGTATTGATGTCCTCATCAGATAGCATATTTGTTGTCGTGGATAGATTCTCGAAAATGGCACACTTTATACCATGTCATAAAAGCGATGATGCTGTTAATGTTGCTGATTTGTTCTTTCGTGAAATTATTTGCTTGCATGGTGTGCCAAATACTATTGTTTCAGATCGTGATACTAAATTTCTTAGCCACTTTTGGAGATGTTTATGGGCTAAGTTGGGGACTAAACTGCTTTTTAGTACTACTTGTCACCCCCAAACTGATGGACAAACTGAAGTAGTCAATAGAACGTTGTCTACTATGCTTAGGGCTGTTTTGAAGAATAATAAGAAAATGTGGGAGGAATGCTTGCCTCATATTGAATTTGCTTATAATCGTTCATTGCATTCTACTACTAAGATGTGCCCTTTTGAAGTTGTGTATGGTTTCCTACCTCGTGCACCTATTGATTTGTTGCCTCTTCCATCTTCGGAGAAGGTTAATTTTGATGCTAAACAACGTGCTGAATTGACTTTAAAAATGCATGAGTTAACTAAGGAAAACATTGAGCGTATGAATGCTAAATATAAACTTGCTGGAGATAAGGGTAGAAAACATGTTGTGTTTGCACCTGGAGATCTTGTTTGGTTACATTTGCGTAAGGATAGATTTCCTGATTTGCGCAAATCAAAGCTAATGCCACGTGCTGATGGTCCCTTAAAGGTGTTAGAGAAAATAAATGATAATGCATATAAACTTGAGCTGCCTGCAGATTTTGGGGTTAGTCCCACTTTTAACATTGCAGATTTGAAGCCTTATTTGGGTGAGGAAGATGAACTTCCGTCGAGGACGACTTCATTTCAAGAAGGGGAGGATGATGAGGACATCAATACAATTGTTACACCCACAGCCCCTGCTGCTATACATACTGGACCAATTACTAGAGCTCATGCACGCCAACTAAATTACCAGGTACTTTCGTTTCTTGGTAATGATTCTAATGTTCATGAGAATATGATGCTGCCTAAATTGGATACATTTGTTTTGCTTACAAATGAAGGGCCTAGCTTGGAGAAGGATGAACATTGGAGCAAGAACAAGCATGGAGATGATGGCATGCGCAAGGGGAACAAGAACGGAGTTACAAGTGATGATTTCAGGACGTTGAAGCCACCATAATGGGTGCATGAAGCCTTGGACGAAATATACAAGATGCCACTTCATAAATTTCGTCCCGAGGCTATTTTAGGTGCTGCGTCACCTTATTATTGGGCCAGGCCCATGTAATTTCGAAATACATAAGTATAGGCTATTTTTAGAGTCCGTATGTGTGGGGAAACAAGAGATAGGGTTGATTTCGGACCCCTCCACCAAGGGCCACGAAATTCCCCCCTCTTCCTCCATATATACAGCCCTTAGGGCATCGTTTAGAGTTTGGGTTTTGTTTAGATTAAAAGTTCGCCATAGCTGCAACTTCGCGTACTTCGTTTGTGTTCAACGACCAGACAAAGGCGTCACAGAACCCCACCTTGATCAATAAAGCTTTCATCTTATATTCGCAATATCCAGATTGCAATCTTAGTTTCTTGCTTGTTCTTCGTTTGCTCGCAGGAAACAGACCCTCGTGGTCAGGTTGATCGTGCTCCGGCGTGGTCAATAACCTCTCGGAGTTGGTTTAGCGATTGCTAAGGCGCGACGTCCTCGCACATTCGTAGTCGGATCGTCAAAGTCGACTTCCACCAAAGCGAAATCCACCATCTCATCGAAAGACGGGACACCTTTGCCTCTATCATTTACGTGCTGTTTTTATTGCTCTACGTGATGCACGTTTGTTTGGTAACCTTGGGAAGTGCACCTTTTGCACCGACCGAGTATCTTTTCTGGGCTATGTTGTTACTCCACAGGGAATTGAAGTTGATAAAGCCAAGATTGAATGATAGAGGCGAGGGTCCCGATCTTTCGATGAGATGATGGATATCGCTTTGGTGGAAGTCGACTTTGACGATCCGACTACGAACGTGCGAGGACGTCGCGCCTTAGCAATCGCTAAACCAACTCCGAGAGGTTATTGACCACGCCGGAGCACGATCAACCTGACCACGAGGGTCTGTTTCCTGCGAGCAAACGAAGAACAAGCAAGAAACTAAGATTGCAATCTGGATATTGCGAATATAAGATGAAAGCTTTATTGATCAAGGTGGGGTTCTGTGACGCCTTTGTCTGGTCGTTGAACACAAACGAAGTACGCGAAGTTGCAGCTATGGCGAACTTTTAATCTAAACAAAACTCAAAGTCTAAACGATGCCCTAAGGGCTGTATATATGGAGGAAGAGGGGGGAATTTCGTGGCCCTTGGTGGAGGAGTCCGAAATCAACCCTATCTCTTGTTTCCCCACACATACGGACTCTAAAAATAGCCTATACTTATGTATTTCGAAATTACATGGGCCTGGCCCAATAATAAGGTGACGCAGCACCTAAAATAGCCTCGGGACGAAATTTATGAAGTGGCATCTTGTATATTTCGTCCAAGGCTTCATGCACCCATTATGGTGGCTTCAAAGTCCTGAAATCATCACTTGTAACTCCGTTCTTGTTCCCCTTGCGCATGCCATCATCTCCATGCTTGTTCTTGCTCCAATGTTCATCCTTCTCCAAGCTATGCCCTTCATTTGTAAGCAAAACAAATGTATCCAATTTAGGCAGCATCATATTCTCATGAACATTAGAATCATTACCAAGAAACGAAAGTACCTGGTTAATTAGTTGGCGTGCACGAGCTCTAGTAATTGGTCCAGTATGTATAGCAGCAGGGGCTGTGGGTGTAACAATTGTATTGATGTCCTCATCACGTAGTTCAGGATAGCCACCGAGTCAAAGCTGGCTTGCTGCAGTTAGACCCCACCATCCCCTTGTTGATAATGATGCATATGTAGTTAGATCTGATGTAAAGTCTTGCTGGGCACATTTGTACTCACATTGCTTAATTTATGTTTTTGCAGAGAGACTTCAGTCTCGCTAGTAGTTCCGCGTGGACTTCGACGTTTAGCTTGTTACCTCAGCTACGATCTTGTGCCCTCGGCAGGATCTAGTAGATAGTCACGCTTCTCAGCCTTTTTCATTTATAGTTGTCTGTACTCAGACATGTTAAGCTTCCGCATGTGCTTTGACTTGTATGCTCTGAATGTTGGGTCGTGAGACCCATGTTTGTAATATCTCGCTCCTTGGAGCCTATTGAATAAATACTTGAGTTGTAGAGTCATGTTGTGATGCCATGTTGTATTTGCACATATCGAGCATATTGTGTGTATGTTATTGAAATGCTTGGTATGTGTGGGATCTGACTATCTAGTTGTTTATCCTTAGTAGCCTCTCTTACTGGGAAATGTCTCCTAGTGCTTCCACTGAGCCATGGTAGCTTGCTACTGCTCCTGAACACTTAGGCTGGCCGGCATGTGTCCTTCTTCGATCCTGTGTTTGTCCCTTCGGGGAAATGTCACGCGATGAATACCGGAGTCATGTTAGCCCGCTACAGCCCGCTTCACCGGAGTCCTGCTAGCCCAGTGCTACAGCCTGGATTCACTTGCTGATGACCGACACGTTCGATGCTGGGTCATGGATGCATGTCCCTGTAAGTTTGTGCCACTTTGGGTTTACGACTAGCCATGTCAGCCCGGGCTCCTTATCATATGGATGCTAGCGACACTATCATATACGTGTGCCAAAGGCGCAAACGGTCCCGGGAAAAGGTAAGGCGACACCCGTGGGGATACCGTGCGTGAGGCCGCAAAGTGATATGATGTGTTACATGCTAGATCGATGTGGCATTGAGTTGGGGTCCTGACATCTGGGCGGCAAGATTGGTCGTGACAAAGCGCATGAAGCTTATCAAGATGATATAGAATGAGATGCAAAGCATTCATGGGAGGACATGCAATCATTGTGCGCACAAATGTGTTGTAAATATGATCAATGCAACCATGTTGCAAAATGATGTCATAGTGAGACGGTTTATCAATGGCATGAATATGGCAATGGATGCTCAACATGTGTATGTTATCATGCAATTGATGGTGGACAATATGATCATGATGTATGAATATGCCATCAAGGTAGATCACAACAAATTTGCTAAGGAAGTGAACAAGTTCATATATCATGGATGACATGGAAATAGATGCAACAAGACAAGCATAATGTGAGTCAATCCATGCATGGGGTGCAAACTTGTGGTGAGTATGATATGTCCATCGAGCATGACATGTATGAGCACAATCAACAAATATGGAGGTGTTGGTGTACCAAAGCTCGATGTCGAGGCATGAGTGGAGTTCCGAAGGTGCATCCAATAAGTGTGAGCGCTCCTCAATGTGAAGGTCCATGTAGCCAATCTCCAATGTCGCTCCTCCGTTCACGAGATGTATCATGTAGACAACAAGAAGGAAACAACAATGAAAGAGTGACCCATCCAATATGCATATTTGAGGATGGCTCAAAGAGAAGGAGTTCACCTCAAGAAAGTTCTCAAAGATGTTGGAGTCGTACATCATGTATGCCTTCACATAACCAATATGTCGCATAACGGCACCGCCTTGTGAATCCTCCAAAATGAAAGAACATGATAAACACTCGGAAAAACAAATGAGGTTAGCGGAAATGCAAAACCTATCATCCGAGTGGTAAGATACCCAACAAGTGTACGCATCAAGCTCATCATAAGAAGGTACACGGGAGCATTTCATAGTATGGAGGCATATGATGCAAGAACAACCAAATACAAGAGGCTCAAGTAAAGAAGCATGCATCACAAGTAAGGTGTCAAAGTCTCCAAGATTAATAAGCATAGTATGGTTGCACTCAATACAAGTGGATATGAAAGAGGCAACTAATGGACACAAGAGACAATGAACAAGATATATCATGTGAGAGGCATGAGCATATATGTCATCAACCCAAGAAAGCAAGTAATAGTGGAACATGGGTGATGCAACATAGCGAGCAATCATAGCGATCAAGTCAAGCAAGCTAGTAGTGCAAAGATGCAACATACTAGAAGGAATCATGGCAAGCATGGCCTTGGTGCAAATAGTGGGCAGGAATAATTCACATGTCATAGCACAAGCATGAAAGCAAGATATGAGGAAAGTAGGTTCATGGTGTTGGCAAGAAGTTCTATGTAAGTAGCAATGTAACATCATGACTCTCCCAACACAAGAATCAACAATAGCATGAGGCACATGATAAACATGGCAAAAGCAACAAGGATCTCCACCAAGCATGCAAATACATATAGGAATATCATAATGGTGCATCATGGGTAAATGCAAGGAAGGGTCACAATTGCATGGCAAAGGCATAGGAGCAAGCATAGCATGCAAAGTGAACACGGTAAAATGAGCATAAGGTGACAAGTGGTAAATGGCCCATAGCCGTGTGAGAGCCAAGTAGAAGAGATGTGCGTAGTCCTTATGCGAAGGGAACGGTGGTAAGGATAGTCCACGGGATCCCGAAGCATCGTTGCTCTCAAGAGCTCGTTTCGTCAACTCTTGGGATTGAGAGGTTGACCAGTATACATGAGTATCTACACAAAACAAAGACAAAGGAAAAATTGTGTGTGCGTGGTATGTACACATCATCCATCATGATGCGCACGTGCATGTGTTTGTTAGCACAAAATATCCAATGCTCAAATAAATGAGATGCGTGATATAGAAACATGTCATCCATCATGAGAGGTTTGTTATTATGTATGGCATAATGGAGACTCAAAGGATGTAATGCATCATGAGAAATATCGAGAGCATTGTTATTCATGTTATGCATATGGTGCACGCAATCATGGGAATCATGCAAAGTATGAAATGCATCAAGATCTCCGAATATGTATGCGGAAACTATGGGGGTCTCCTCATGAGTAATAGTGGAAACATCACATGGAGAATATTGACAACATCTGAAACAATGCATATTTGGAACAATGTGATCATGGCATGACATAGTAGATGAATTGCGAAAATCATGTAAAGGAAGCATGGCAATATCATCACATGAAAAACAAAAGCCAATGACCATCATCTCGTCATCTATGCCACAAGTGCAAATGGGATTTACTTTAATGGGGCATGCATAGTTACTATGTTGAGATTGAAATGATGCAATATGGTTGATCTCACTCATAGCATATGACAAGTTCAATGGATTGTCAAACATGATGTGACCAATAGAATTTTCACATGATATCCTATGGAGCATAGCATCACAACTAGGCAACTCAACATGCTCATCATCATATTCATCATAAATAGGTAAGTCAAGGCATGACGAAGTTTCACTAGCATGAAGCATGGTAATAGGTGGGTCAACATCATGGGAGCAATCATTGTCAAGAGCGTCCACTAGTGGGACAAGAGAAGCACCATCACCTATGTTACCTTTGGAGCGTCGCTCATGCGTTGTAGGTGAGGTGTTGAAGATCGTCTCATTGTCATCTTCATCTTGATTGAACCATGTGGGGGATGCATTATCGTCCACCATGGCCATCATTTTGTCCATTGGAGGGATGGACTCGTCGAGGATAGGCATGTCGTCATGTAGGAGACCTAGCACCAAAGAAGAAAACACACTAGGAGTAGAGGTTAAGTCGTTAGAAATCATAGTGGCCTCACATGCCGTGTCAACTATGATAGAGGCAAAGGTGTCCCGTCTTTCGATGAGATGATGGATATCGCTTTGGTGGAAGTCGACTTTGACGATCCGACTACGAACGTGCGAGGACGTCGCACCTTAGCAATCGCTAAACCAACTCCAAGGGGTTATTGACCACGCCGGAGCATGATCAACCTGATGAGGACATCAATACAATTGTTACACCCACAGCCCCTGCTGCTATACATACTGGACCAATTACTAGAGCTCGTGCACGCCAACTAAATTACCAGGTACTTTCGTTTCTTGGTAATGATTCTAATGTTCATGAGAATATGATGCTGCCTAAATTGGATACATTTGTTTTGCTTACAAATGAAGGGCCTAGCTTGGAGAAGGATGAACATTGGAGCAAGAACAAGCATGGAGATGATGGCATGCGCAAGGGGAACAAGAACGGAGTTACAAGTGATGATTTCAGGACTTTGAAGCCACCATAATGGGTGCATGAAGCCTTGGACGAAATATACAAGATGCCACTTCATAAATTTCGTCCCGAGGCTATTTTAGGTGCTGCGTCACCTTATTATTGGGCTAGGCCCATATAATTTCGAAATACATAAGTATAGGCTATTTTTAGAGTCCGTATGTATGGGGAAACAAGAGATAGGGTTGATTTCGGACCCCTCCACCAAGGGCCACGAAATTCCCCCCTCTTCCTCCATATATACAGCCCTTAGGGCATCGTTTAGACTTTGGGTTTTGTTTAGATTAAAAGTTCGCCATAGCTGCAACTTCGCGTACTTCGTTTGTGTTCAACGACCAGACAAAGGCGTCACAGAACCCCACCTTGATCAATAAAGCTTTCATCTTATATTCGCAATATCCAGATTGCAATCTCAGTTTCTTGCTTGTTCTTCGTTTGCTCGCAGGAAACAGACCCTCGTGGTCAGGTTGATCGTGCTCCGGCGTGGTCAATAACCTCTCGGAGTTGGTTTAGCGATTGCTAAGGCGCGACGTCCTCGCACGTTCGTAGTCGGATCGTCAAAGTCGACTTCCACCAAAGCGATATCCATCATCTCATCGAAAGACGGGACACCTTAGCCTCTATCACGGGGGTGTCCCGATCTTCCGATGAGATGATAACTATCGATTTGGTGGAGACGACTTTGACGATTCGACTACAAACGTGCACGATGTTGCGCCTTAGCAATCGCTAAACCAACTCCGAGAGGTTATTGACCACGCCGGAGCACAATCAACCTGACCACGAAGGTCTATTCCTGCAAGCAATCGAAGAACAAGCAAGAATATGATAAAGCAATCTGAATATTGCGAATATAGATGAAGTATTGATAAAGGTGGGGATCCGTAAACGGTCTTGGTCTGGTCGTTGGACACAAACAAAGTACACGAAGTTGCAATGGCTAACTTTTAACTAAACAAATCCCAAGGAAAAGCTACTAGATGGATCTACTTATATAGGAGCAAGGGGTGGCGGCCAAGGAGGTGGGAGGACGTCCCAAGGCAGCCTAAAACTAACCCTAGGTCGTACAAGGCTCATGGGCCCAAGTGGAGGTGATGCAACACCTTTGGGCTTGTAGTTTGACTCGGATTCTGCTGCAACGTCAGATTGTTTCGTCCGTAACTCAACGCTCCTGACGAATTTGAAGGTGAATCCAATTGGGTTGGAAAGAGCACGAAATCTAGTTTCCAACAAAAAAAGAATCACCCAATTCGGAGTCCGTATGAAAAACTTGTGTGCGTTTTGAGTCAGGTGTGTCTGTGCAGTCCGAATCTGAATCCAGAACGTGAGAGACTTGGACTCTATCTTCTCTTGGGCCAAAAGTGACGTGAGAGAACTTTTTGGACAGCAAATAAACATCTCTTTCTTCCTTATCTTCATATTTGGATTGTACAAATGTCCCATACACCTGCAATTAGACAAAACACAAAAGTGTGTGAAGTATTTT
This sequence comes from Triticum dicoccoides, assembly GCF_002162155.2. Taxonomy (NCBI): domain Eukaryota; kingdom Viridiplantae; phylum Streptophyta; class Magnoliopsida; order Poales; family Poaceae; genus Triticum; species Triticum dicoccoides. The sequence continues at coordinate 54,656 of NW_021261709.1, forward strand.
TGTTCTGGATAACATAAATAGATTATTGAATAGTTTGCACTAGAAATCACCTGACAAATATGCATATATGCAATATTTTTGGTCATATCCAAGGTATTCATGTCCTCATCACCAAGTAGTTGGAATAGGATATAATCTACAATGTTCAGACCACTATACACATGCAAAACTAGTGAAAGCACAAACGGCAGCAGCAACTCGTCTCTCCACAGGATATTGTAAACATGTAAATCGTTGTTCAGTTTCTAACTCCCAAGTAAGATATATATCAGGAACATATCTACCCTCAAATGGTGGAATATTCAATTTCAGTTTAGGAATATGGACATCATCTCGTACCTGAGGTGGTGGTGCAGGCCTACCATTACGAATATATACCTGAGGTCGACCTGCTGGTGGTGGTACAGGTGGCTGCACGTAGTGTTGATTTTCATAAACCTCATCCTCATAATCTCCCACATAATCATCCTCCTCCGCATCAGCAGCAGGAGCCACAGAAGTATCAACAGCAGCACCAACAGTTTGGCCAAACGCAAGAGGAACACGGCTTGCTCGGCGGAGGTCTGCTTCGCGACGTGGAGGTAGTCGTTGTTGTTGTTGTTGGAGAGGTGCGTTAGGTGCAGCGGGTGGTGGTGGTGGAAGACGCGCGAGCAATTCATTAAACTTGTTATCGAGCTTTGTTTCGAACGTCTTCTCAAGGCCAGTGATCTTCTCCATGGCCTCTTCAAAATTGTTCAGCACATCTTGCACCTGTTCAGTCATCATTTGCTGAAACTTATCATGAAGCTCCTTGTTCGATAAATTCTCCCAGTCAATCTCGTCGGCTTGTGATCCTGGCATGGTTAGCAGCAATAGAAACACACAAGAATATGATCCTACAGACTACGAACAAGTGGTGGTGGTGGGTGTCACAAATCCGTCAAGCAAATCTCAAATTCTTACCAGTTCTTACCCAGCAGCAGGCGGTGATCGGCAACCGTTGTAGTCAAAAACTCTCAAAGCTTGGATAGAGCGATTACCAGGGAGAGTCAAACGCACGACGTAGATGAATGTGGAGCTGGGAAGGCTTATAATATGGTAGCAAAAAGGGTCAGCAATAATCAATTCAGAGATGCAAAGTTGAATAAACGCTCAACGACGGTACTGTGCTGGTCCTAGGCTAGACTGTGCTAGAGACGCGAGCCTAGAACACTAACAAAATCACGGCGCGGCACGTAAACAAGGGAAAAGCACACTCTGAAATTTTTATTTTCGCTCTTTTTTTTTGGCGCTCTTTTTCTTTTTTTGCGCTGCCTTTTTTTTTTGCGAAAAATCACTATAATGGCGAGTGTCTCAAAACTCTTCCTAGCTCAAACTGACAGGATAGGCACGAAATTTTTTCGACCAATTTTTTTTTTCGACTGCCCGGACCCAAAAACTGGAAACGGGTCAAAAAAAACTTCCTATAATGGCACCTGTCTCAAAACACTCAGAAACACCTAAAAATAGGATAGCCAGAAATTTTTTCGAAAAATGCGTTTTCGAAAAATTTTGGGCCTAAACGGAGCGTGGCTACCCGACTCCGGCAAGGAAACACGAATCGGAATCTAGATGGATCCCGAAAACAAACCTAATAAGCAAAGAACTCGGATTGGTGGTGGATATATGGTGGTGGTATATGGCAGCGGTGGTGGTAGCGGTGGTAGTATATGGATATGGATCGGTGGTGGTATATGGACACGGATTGGTGGTGGTATATGGATACGGATTCGGAGCGGTGGCGGATAAGCGGTGGTGGTAGATGGCAGTGGCGATGATGATGGTGCGGCGGCGGCGTGACAACTTATGACCAGAACTCGAAACTCTAAAAGACTAGACTCTAAGACCAGCAACTAGACACGACGATGCAACCGCAAATTCAACAAAGCAAAACCCTAAAAAGATTATGCAAAGGCTCAGATTGGTTCGGATATGATGAACTAACCCTAATTTTTTTTTTGTGGCTTTTTCGTGGACTATAGGTAAGAAAATAAATCTAATCTAGGAAAACTGGAAATTCTCACCGAGCAACCTGAAAACTGATACCACTTGATAGAGGCAAAGGTGTCCCGTCTTTCGATGAGATGATGGATATCGCTTTGGTGGAAGTCGACTTTGACGATCCGACTACGAACGTGCGAGGACGTCGCGCCTTAGCAATCGCTAAACCAACTCCGAGAGGTTATTGACCACGTCCGAGCTCGATCAACCTGACCACGAGGGTCTGTTTCCTGCGAGCAAACGAAGAACAAGCAAGAAACTAAGATTGCAATCTGGTTATTGCGAATATAAGATGAAAGCTTTATTGATCAAGGTGGGGTTCTGTGACGCCTTTGTCTGGTCGTTGAACACAAACGAAGTACGCGAAGTTGCAGCTATGGCGAACTTTTAATCTAAACAAAACCCAAAGTCTAAACGATGCCCTAAGGGCTGTATATATGGAGGAAGAGGGGGGAATTTCGTGGCCCTTGGTGGAGGGGTCCGAAATCAACCCTATCTCTTGTTTCCCCACACATACGGACTCTAAAAATAGCCTATACTTATGTATTTCGACATTACATGGGCCTGGCCCAATAATAAGGTGACGCAGCACCTAAAATAGCCTCGGGACGAAATTTATGAAGTGGCATCTTGTATATTTCGTCCAAGGCTTCATGCACCCATTATGGTGGCTTCAAAGTCCTGAAATCATCACTTGTAACTCCGTTCTTGTTCCCCTTGCGCATGCCATCATCTCCATGCTTGTTCTTGCTCCAATGTTCATCCTTCTCCAAGCTAGGCCCTTCATTTGTAAGCAAAACAAATGTATCCAATTTAGGCAGCATCATATTCTCATGAACATTAGAATCATTACCAAGAAACGAAAGTACCTGGTAATTTAGTTGGCGTGCACGAGCTCTAGTAATTGGTCCAGTATGTATAGCAGCAGGGGCTGTGGGTGTAACAAATGTATTGATGTCCTCATCAACGCACCTCTCCAACAACAACAACAACGACTACCTCCACGTCGCGAAGCAGACCTCCGCCGAGCAAGCCGTGTTCCTCTTGCGTTTGGCCAAACTGTTGGTGCTGCTGTTGATACTTCTGTGGCTCCTGCTGCTGATGCGGAGGAGGATGATTATGTGGGAGATTATGAGGATGAGGTTGATCAAAATCAACACTACGTGCAGCCACCTGTACCACCACCAGCAGGTCGACCTCAGGTATATATTCGTAATGGTAGGCCTGCACCACCACCTCAGGTACGAGATGATGTCCATATTCCTAAACTGAAATTGAATATTCCACCATTTGAGGGTAGATATGTTCCTGATATATATCTTACTTGGGAGTTAGAAACTGAACAACGATTTACATGTTTACAATATCCTGAGGAGAGACGAGTTGCTGCTGCCGTTTGTGCTTTCACTAGTTTTGCATGTGTATGGTGGTCTGAACATTGTAGATTATATCCTATTCCAACTACTTGGGCTGCTTTGAAAACTGCTATGCGTACGCGTTGGGTTCCACCATATTATCAACGTGAATTGCTTCAAAAATTGCAGCGTTTACGACAAGGGAAAAATTCTGTAGAAGAATATTATCAGGAATTACAAACTGGCATGATTAGATGTGGTATTGTTGAGGAGAATGAAGCTATGCTTGCACGTTTTCTGGGTGGTTTAGATAGAGAGATTCAGACCATTCTAGACTATAAGGAGTATACTAATATCACTCGTTTATTCCATCTTGCTTGTAAAGCTGAACGTGAAGTGCAGGATCGACAAGCATTGGGGCGAACTAACTTTTCTGCAGGCCGACCTTCATCATGGACACCACGTGCATCTTCTACTTCAACTGCACCAGCACCTCCATCCGGTGCCATCTCCAGCCGTGATACAAGAAAACAGGCACAACCACCATTATCTTCCAAGAGCGCACCTGCGGGTCCTGCACAACGTTCTTCTTCTTCCATGGCATCAACAGGGCACACAAGTGATATTATTTGTCGTCGTTGTAAGGGAGGAGGTCATTATGTGAGGGAATGCAAATCTCCGCGTGTGATGATTGCTACCGCGGATGGTGGATATGAGTCCGCTAGTGACTATGATGAGGAGACATTGGCTCTTATTACACATGAAGAACATGGTGGAGATGATTCTGATCATGAGACGCAATACATGGCTCCTGAAGACGCTGACAGGTATGAATGTTTAGTTGCTCAACGTGTTTTGAGTGTGCAGGTCACACAAGCTGAGCAAAATCAGAGGCACAATTTGTTCCATACCAAGGGAGTTGTGAAGGAACGTTCTGTGCGCGTCATCATAGACGGAGGGAGCTGCAACAACTTGGCTAGCATGGAGATGGTGGAGAAGCTTTCTCTCACCACAAGACCACATCCACATCCTTACTACATCCAATGGTTCAACAACAGCGGCAAGGTTAAGGTAACACGTACTGTTCGTGTGCATTTTAGTATCTCTACATAT